>NC_143387.1:39253327-39403327 GCF_980474605.1 Leiobunum rupestre
TTGGTAAATTTTCTTCTATAAATTCTTTTCGGTCTAATTCTCTTTCTCGAATTTCTTTGAATGTTTTTCCGACAATTGAATTAAAGCTCGAGCCAGAAAAATGTTTTGGACAACCGTGCCAGAAATAACCCATTACATCAATTACTATGGGTGGATTTTCACAGTAGCCATCTACGAAATACGGACTTACAGCCTGTTCCCCGGCCGCGGATCTGACCGTTTGCAAAATTAAATTATTTTCCTTCTCATACCAAGATAAATATTTTAAGGCAATCTCACTTTGATTCTGTCTACTTGCCAAACCGATAGCCGGAATAGTACATAAGGTATATGGTTCTAAAAACTTGTCAATAAAAACATTATTAAGTGCCCCAGAAAGAGAAATACCCCCATAATTACTGATATCAATTTCAATTAGTTCTTTATATAAGATGCGAAATTTCTGCATAGCTAAGCGTAATAAATTACAATCTAAAAGACAATACGCTCTGGATTCTGATTTAATACAATAGACCGGTTCGAGCTGTTTGTGTGAATACCAATTTTTAAATTCTCGGTATTCCAACTCTTTCATTTTATTGGGTTCAAAATATTTTTCGTCCGGAATTGGTCCTGAATAATTCAAAGTTTCTTTTGTCCAAAAAATATAGGGAAAATATCCTTTAGATTTAGGCAAAGAAAACATTTTAGGAAAATGCCTTAGTGGTGCATTAATATAGTTTAAAGAATCTACAAAACGAATGTCTACCCCTTTAATATAAATAGTAAGAATTTTGGCTCCATCGTAAATAACCTCGGGAATGACATGATTAATTAATTTAGAAATAATAAACATTCCGTCGAAAGATCTCAGATTATGGGCCATTACGATGAGGTTGGTAAATTTCGGTCTAATTGTTTTTCTTTTCCGTTTCCCATCCGTAAGTAAAATAGTTTCATGTTGAAACAAAAAATTGAGGAAGTTATTTACACAATATTGTCCTTCAAAAACAGTGGTTTCCACAGGCTGATTTAAAATTTCACTTTGTGCCACTAACAGAATAGGCTTATGCATATTATTCTCGTTTATAGTCTCAATATCGAAATATACATAGGATCGTGTTTTTTTTTAAAGGTCGACTGTTTAACATAATGCTGGTTAGGAGAATGTTCAATTTTACAAGAGTTGCAAGCTGTTTCACATTTGTGAGTTTTTAAAGTTTCAAATTGAATACAGCATTTTTCACATCTGTGGAAAAGCTTGCAAGTTTCATTTTTAAAATGAAAATTGTAACATTCACCTTGTTTTAAATACCTATTACAAAGTTTACAACGAATTAAAGGAATTTCTAAAATTTCGTGAAAATTTATACTTAAACACCTTTTACATTTAATATTTCTAGTGTCAAAGCAGTGGTGTTTGTTCCTACGATCGGTGGAATAAAAAAAAATTCACAGTCTAAGCACGAAGCTATGCCACCCCAAATGGAATGTAGATTTTTAGCTAAATGAACGTGCGTGCCAATTTTTACAAGTAGAATTTTGTTTTCGGAAGGGGGAAAACCCTTGAAATAAATTTGAAAATTTTCCGTTGCGTTAAATATTATTATCTGATATTTTGGGGCTAAATATGTTTGAAATTTAGCTATATCACCAATTTCTACAGCTCCTTGTGCAATTCCTACATCATCATGCAATTTCTTAGCGGCTTTAGTTTGCAATTTACTACGAAAGTATGTTAAGGCTCTATATTCTTTAAGAACACTTGTTAATGGAAGTTTTTTCTTTTTGTACTCGGCAATTTGACAGATTTTTATTCCGACTGTGAGGGCTCTCGCTACGCATAAATTATCGATGTTATTTATATAGTAAAAATTGGTTTTAGTTTTTAAAAAAGCATCAAGATCGATAATGTCTCTGTTTTTTAGAGCTAAAAATTTTTTCCCATTTTTTGTGGGGATTTCAAAAGAATTATACTAAATTTAATTTCTCCATCTAGTAAGAAATCTTTTTTCGATTGAGCAATGCGAGCTATATGGTTAAATATTCGAGAAACAGTTAACTGATCAATTTTAATAAATTTAATGTTAATTGGATGTTCTAAATTTTCCGATTGAATTGCAAATCTGAGGAAATCGAAACCTGGTGCCTGTTGTTTTACGTATTTGATAATTTTGGACAGAATCTTTTCAAATACTGTAAAAAATAAATGTGTGGGGATTTCGTTTAAATCTATTAGTTCTAATTCAATATCAAGTTGTTTACCTTTCCACTTTTTTGAATTTCTAGGGCTTAATTTTTTAATTTTATAAAACTTTTTATAATTAAAACTGTTTAAAGATGAAAAGTCTAATTGAGAGTCCGAATCGTAATCACTGGAGTCTTCCATATTCTAATTTCGTTTCCAGGTCTAAAATGTTATTCTAATTACTATTACGAATAATTAATTAATGAGTTTAACTTGCCTTCGTAGGTGGGCAAACAATTTTTCCTTCCGTCTGGTCAATTATCTTTTTCAGCCTGTTTGTTGAGTTTATGATTCGAATAACGTCCATGGATAGGGTGTTAGCGAAGAACTTTACTCTTTTATAATCACCCTTCCAGAGTTCATCTTGGGGAAGATGTTTAATGTTTTTATACGAATATATCTGAATATCTAGATATATTCCCTTGTCGCTCGCCTTTTTTCTCGGAGTTTTAGTTTCGTAAGAAACTCCACCTTTTTTAACTTTCACTGATTGTTCGATTCCAACTTCTTCGATATTTGACATACGACGTACCTCTTGAATAAAGTCCCCATCCGATTCGTCCGAATCTAATAACATCTCCTCTTCAGGCTTATCAAAAACTGAAACTGCTTGACTCGCGGAGCTTTGACTATTGCTTGTGGAAGCCATTTTAGCCTGTTATGTTTTAATAGTAAAATTTTGCCCTTTTATACCAAAAGTAATTTATTTTTTCATTAATTTTTTCAAAAATATAAAACCTTGAATATTAAAGTGATTAATACAAGGATAGAACCTAGTTATAATTTATCGGTATGTAAATGGTATTTAAAATTGTTTGTGAATGCCAATTTAAATATAGACATGTATAAAAATATAAAATTATTAATTATTTTTTGAAGGACTTTATATTTAATCAGTTTTTTATCATTGAATTTTCCGTGACAAAAAAGACAACGCCCTAAGAGTTTTAATATTTTTGCTTTAAAAATCGATTATAGATGTAAGAATTTTGTTAATTACAGGGTTAGATGTTTTAAAATTCTATGGGAAGAAATATATTTCTGCGAGGTATAAAATTTAAACGAAGGATAAAATTATATTTCTGCAGGGTGTATTTGATAAAAAATTGTCTTTTGACTTGATTTTAAACAGGTTAAATCAGGATGTAAAAAATTAAATATTTCTAAAATTTTTCTTATAAAAAGACTGTCTTTACCGTATTCGTTTTATAAAACCATGGGCTCTCGCGAAGTTTTGACTGTTTCCGGTAAGATTTCTCATCCTCTCGCTATTAACCCCTTTTCACTTAAATATCTAGCATTACGCAAAGTTAGGAATTATAATCTTTTTAAAATTAACGATGTTTCAATTAGAGTTGAAAATTACTGTATGAAAACAGTCTTTCTTGAGTGTCAAGCCTTAGTAGAGCCTTTTAAAAAAATCATTTTTGCTTGCCCCTTTATAAAAAAATCTTTCAAATTATCATCAGCTGTTTTTGCTTCGGTTTTTTCTAAAAGAATCAATAACAATTCTTGTCTATTTGACGTTCATTCCATTAATTTTGTCTGTCACTCAATCCACTCTTGAGGGCTGGTTTTCTTACGAAATTTTACGCTTAATTGGAAAACATATGCGACTATATCAAAATTTAAATAAGATCCCATGGTTTCGTCAACATAGCAATCGTAGGAACCTTCAACACGACCTTTTAATTCTCTATCAATTACAACAACTTTCTTTCTTTCGAAAAAACAATTAAGTATAACTAATGACTTTCGCCTAACGAGATATACCATCCGTTTAGAATTAGGAACGATAGTGTTATTTTTTATTAATGATTTGGATCGACAAGAAGTTAAAATAGTTACAACTTTAGAGTAAGGAATACTAATTTTAAAAAATAATTACAATAATTAAGATACATATTTTTATTTAGTTGCAAATTATCTCCTCCAAATCACAATTTAAACGATCGTCGGCGAATTTTACAACTACGACAAAAGGTATTTACAATATTTTTTATTTATTTGGGCTGGGGAGCGATCGAAAGTACACGAGATCTTAATTGAGTTTTCAGAAAATTTCAAGGATTTTACGCCAGCCAGAAAGAGGTGTTTAAACTCCAGCGAAGGAAATTCCAGCTTGATTGGACGACAACGTTGCAGGAACGTCATTTCAGGATTTTACAGGAGGGGGCAGAACTATAGAGCTCCGGAAAACCAGTTTTTTAAAAGGACAAAAACCCATCAAATTTCATATTTTTGGGATTTTTAATCGAAATAGTTATTGCATATTTGCTATTGATTTTCAGGATAATAGCGAGAACCAAAAATTTCCCAAGATATGCATGAACATTTTAAGATCATAGAAATCCAGGGGGGGGCAATGCCCCCCCTTGCCCTACCCAAATGACGTCCCTGCAACGTTGGGGTGTGGTTTTCGTACGTGAGGATCCCAGGTGAAAGTGTTTAACTTTTTCAGCTGTGGTAGGATCTAATCCAGGGTCTCTGAGGAGTTTTGTCGCAGCGATGGCATCAGTCGCAGAGTCATCGACCTCAGCCAGATTGTATACCATGGCATTAAACTGTCTGGAGACACGGCGGTTTTCGGAACTCACATGTATGGAGTCTTTTACCTTTTTTTCTATGACATCTTGTCACAAAGGTGTTGGTCCAGGTCCGCAGGACCCATGGTGGTATGTAACTGTTTTTGCAAACTAGCAAGTGTGGCCTCCAGGCTGCTGAGGTGCTCGCTCATGTTAGCGTGGTATGACGTCATAGTAGAAGAGAGACGACCGCAGCCCTTGTCCAGATCAGAGATACTTTTGACAACTACAGCATGGTTTGCCGCTACTGTACCCTTGAGGTCCAGGAGCTCATTTCCTTGTCCTTCCACATTTTCATTAAGAACGTCCAGTAATAATTGGTGGGTATTTAGTGTTTGACCTTGTTCTTCAACCGCCTGCTGGTATCTAACGAAATCATTATGGTGGTCAGTAAGCGACTCGCCGAGTTTTCACGGCTACGTTCAATTCGGTTATGGTAGTGCTGTGGGGTGTCACTGAGGATTCAAATTGATCCAATCGAGTTTTTAGTTCAATCTGATTTTCCTCAATGGTTGTGAATTGTGATTGGAGTGCGCTAAGGACAGTTTGTCAGTGCCACTGGTAGGGGATGACACGCTACCCGAAGTAGAGGTCAGAAGTGTTGAGGATGTACTAGTGGGAGTGCCTGCTTTGGTCAGTTTAGGCGAAGTTCTTGTCGAAGTAATATGGGCTGGAGTTTTAGCACCAGTAGAAAGAGTAGCACAGAATGGCATAACGAATGTGATTTGGCTTTGTGGAGATCACTAACCGTAAAGCCCACACAGTCAATGTGATACTAGCATTGGGGTTTGCATAGGGTACAAAAGATCCAGTGGGTATTAACACCGGTAGCAATGTTTTTTGGAGGATCACGCAAGTTGCATTTCGAGCAGGAGCCGCGACTTGGCGACATGGTGTGAAATTTAGAAAAACGATAGTACGGCAGGAACGCTCTATAGGCTTTGTCGGTTTCAAACGAAAATGACACGCAACGCCTCTCGTGGCGAGATCACGCGTAACTTGGTTACAAAGGGCACACCGAGGAATCCCCAAAAATCTCAGCCAATCTCGCTGCAGTCGGGAGGGCTCCAGTGCGGGCTTAAAACAAGAGGTGGCTTGGTCTATCATTGTTGTAAAACGGCTTAAGGCCCACTGCTTCCTTTCTGCTGTACAAAGATAAACTTTGATGGTGGCCAATCTCCTGTCTCCAGTTTACATCCGAATTCTCCTTAACGGTTTTTTCAATAATTTGGGTCCATTCTTTGGCCGTAGTGGCTCGACCTCGCTGCACTGAGCCAACTCCGTAAGTCCGACCCACATACTCCACTCGATTGCACCAACGAGTTCGATGACCCTTTTCTTTAATATAACGGAAGACCTTCGCCGCTATGCACTCCGGCGCCATCAACATGAGACGACCCAAATATGCAAGTTTACTTCGAGCCTCTCTCTCCACAAAGGACCACCACGTCAATTCCCCTTTTATCGCTGCTTTCACCGTTAAAAAAATTACCTCCAACGGCCGCCTTCCCACAGTGAATTGCGTTTGCTCAAATCGACGATTTCTTGGTTCTTTTAAACAAATTACGTCGTTCGTGTGTGTTAGACTCAGAACAGCAACAGATTTCCAAAGGGCTCGAGTGACCGAGTACGCGTTATTAGAGTGAAAACCTTTATGTTTGATAGCGCCTTGCAAGCGGCCCGACTTTGTCCTAAGATTGGCCTCATGCAGTAGCCCCGCCAAGAATTTTCTGCACGTAGGCCCAGCCTGATTTAGAGGCCCCATCTATAATGTTTTTTCCTGACTTTTAAGGATTGTTTTTAAAATTTTTATTTTGACATGATTTCTAAAAGTTTCCCCTGCAATGGATTTTTTATAGGCATTTTAATCAAGGAATGACATTCGTCGATTAGATTTTTCCGAGGGGCAGGTCACTTCCATTTTGGCTGCGTCTTAATCCTAGTAAAATGATTAAATCAGGGTGATCGTCATTAAATGAGGGTAATCAAGATTAAAAATCTAATCTAGATTTAATCAATCTGATGTGTTTGTTCTTGTTAATTAAAGTTTTAAGTAAGAGTACCGAACATGTCGGCAGCCGGTAGACCACTGTTTAGGTGGTCATAAAACTAGAGCTCCCTAGCTTCCCCAACCAGTGGCGCCCCCTGGCTATTATAGTTCATAACATCACCTCTTTTTTAAATAGACTGATTATAGTGTCTTTTAACTACATTCACGATTAAACATTTCAGTTAATAAATGAAGTCTTTTAATTGATTTACGTCTTCGACTGGATCTTCGTACATGTGGTCTGTGTTTACTCGACTGAGGCTCTTTGTCGAAATCTTGTCTAATAAGTATCCTTGATCGGGCTCCTTCTGATGATGTGGCTACACTAGGAATAGAGATGCTTGTGGTAGGCTGTTGCTCTGGTCTCGAGTCTTGTCGTGGTAATAAGATAGGATTGCGACTCGGTGATCGACTTGGTGATGATTTGCTACTTCAGCTTGGAGGTTCATTATCAGGACTCAGGATTGGTGGTTGCTGATAACTCTGGATCGGTGGTTGTTGATGACTCTGGATCGGTGGTTGTTGATGACTCTGGATCGGTGGTTGTTGATGACTCTGGATCGGTGGTTGTTGATGACTCTGGATCAGTGGTTGTAATACTGATCTGTACCCTGCATCTGGATTTGGATTCATTTTACTGGCTCCAGTTGTTGATGTCTCAGACACGGTTGGTTTTAATAACTTCTCACTCCTTAGTCTCAATTGGTTCTGATGTTTTCTAATAATACCTCTCCCAATATCAATCCCATACATCATATTTCCGATAGATTTTTTACAGTTCCCTCTATCCAATTTTCTCCCTTACCATAGTTTTTTACAAGGACTTTGATTAGGATGAAACTTACAGGTAACATCACTAATTTTTACTAATGGTTTTATCGCTATTATTATTTACTTCTAGCATTTCAATAATAGGTTTATCGATGTTGATATTCTCATTACCTCTCTCCTCTTTAAAGTTCGTTGGATGGACCATGTCAAGTTTGGTGCGGATTTCTCTTCCAAACATGATTTCCGCTGGAGATTTACCACTAATGTGCGGAGTGCGGCGATAGTTTATGAGAAATCATGCTAGTCTTACGTCGAGAGATCCATTTGAGAATTTTTTTATATCTTCGTCAATGACGTCAATGGCAGAGTTAGAAGTACCATCTATTTTTTTAATGATGTCTTCACGGTACGCACCACCCTTTCAGCCTGACCATTTGAAGCAGGGTGATACGGTGCAATGGTCAAATGCTTGAAGATTTGTAACTCGTTACTTGTGAAACAAGTGGCATTATCACTCACCAGGGTCTTCATAATTCCATAACGTGCCAAATTTTGTCGTAAGAATGTGATGACTACGGTTGAACTGGTTGTTGAAGTGACTCCGATTTCCATCCATTTCGAGGTAGAGTCCACTAATATTAATAAATATTTCCCATTTACCGGTCCGGCAAAGTCTATATGGACACGAATCCACGGTTGGATCTCCTCGGGCCACTTCAAGTATTCAGCCTTTGGCATGGTTGCATTTTGCTGACAACTTGAACATGCTCTAATTCTGTCTTCAATGTTGGTGTTCAATTCTGGCCACCAAACTTTGCTCCTGGCTAATCGCTTTGTTTGCACCATTCCCTGGTGTGAACTATGCAGTTCATCCAGAATAACTTCTTGGCAAGTTTTCGGTATGACCACCCGATCGGTAGCTAATAAGACTCCTTCATCAATAGTCAAGTCATATCTTCTCTTCCAGTATGGCTTGAAATGTTCTTCTAATTTGTTTGGCCACCCTTGTTGAACAAATTTGTAGATTTGCTTCAAAATATGGACTTTTGCTGTTTCTTCAGCTACTGGTATTGAGTCGAGAGGTCCTTGATTGAGTTGGCTAATTGCGAAGACATACTCGGATGGTATTGGTGGTGTTATTAGTTTTGATAATAAAGGTAAATGACTTAGTCCATCGGCGTTAGAATGATTTATACCTTTCTTATATCTAATTTGCAGATGACACAAAACTTATCAAAATTCTAAGTACAAACACATCTAACGCCGAGCTACAACAGGATCTCTCTAAAGTTGAATCTTGGCAAAAAATTCCGGTTTATCCTTCAACACCTCAAAATCCAATGTGTCTTGAAAAAGACTGTTTGTAATGGGTCGCTGTAATAGTACGTACTCTGAATAGTCGGTTACTGGAATAATGCGCACAATGTTTCATTTTGGAGTAGTCGGTAACTGGAATAGTGGGTTATCGGAATAACCAGTAACGAGAATAGTGGGTACTCGGAAAAACGAGGAACTGGAATAGCGCGTAATCGGAATAGCCAGTAATGCATTTAATGGCCCAATGTTTCATTACGGAATAGTCGGTAACCGGAATAGTAGGTACTCGGAATAACCAGTAACGAGAATAGCGGGTACTCGGAACAGAGAGGAACTGGAATAACGCTTAATCGGAATAGCCAGTAATGCATTTAATGGGCTAATGTTTCATTCCGGATTAGTCAGTAACCAGAATAGTGGGTACTCGGAACAGCAAGAAACTGGAATAGCGCGTAATCGGAATACCCAGTAATGCATTTAATAGGCTAATGTTTCATTCCGGATTAGTCAGTAACCGGAATAGTGGGTACTCGGAACACAAGAAACTGGAACAGCGCGTAATTGGAATAGCGCGTAATATGTTTAAATGGCCTATTTTTCGTTTCGGAATTGTCTGTAACCGGAGTAGCGTGTAATCGGAATAGCGCGTAATATATTCAAATGGTCAATGTTTTGTTTTGGAATAGTCTGTAACCGGAATAGTGGGAATAACCCTAATAAATTAGCCTGAAATTCGGCAAGGGGATAGGCCCAAGGGGGTCTGGACCCGGAAACCCGCCCCCTTGTCTACACTACTGACAACCCGCGATAGTGAGTTTCAAAAACTATATAATACTAAGGTGTAATTCAAATAGTTCTCTTTTTACTGTTGTACTCCACTCTACTGTACTCTACAGTGGCTTAGCGAGGGTTTGTCGCGCCGGGGGCAAATCTCTTCAATTGAGTACTTTTTGCATTAAAAATGCGTAAAATTCAACTTTGTTTGTCGAAAATAAAATCATTAAACAGATTTAGTCGCCCATAATGGGTTAAGCCCGGGACGGGTGCCGGTGCCCCCTCCCCCCTCAGCACCCTCAATACACCACTGGTACTCTATTAAAATTTTAATATTTTTGTTTAAAGTCGTTTTTATAGTAAATAAGTAATTATTGCTTATAAATGGCGCCATCTATTGTAAAGAAAACCATTATAATCGAACCGCCAATGGCTTAGTTTCATACGCTTGTTTTCCTATTTGCAATTAATTTGTGAAACGGTCTATTAGAATTAAAATTAAGCAACGTAATTGCAAATTTAGGTTCTGTGGCAACCTCAGCCCCAAACGATTTAGCGCCCTCGATTCGAACTACTTTAAAAATTTCAAATGAGGTGTTTGGCGCTTTTCCTTAACTAGCCGACTGCGCCTTTACCTTCCCAGTGCGGCCCTGCTTGGCATTACTGCCATGTGTAAATAACTGCGGCGTAGAGCTATCGTGGACTTACTCGTATCGCGGGTCAAAGCGGGCAAGCATTCTTTACTGTTTAAAGCATCGTCGGATTATCTATAGTAGTAACCATCATTTTATCCTCAAGAGAAACTAGACGACAACGTTTTTTTGTTCCATCTCTTTTCGAAGCCTGCTTTTACTTCCTTTCAAAATCGAAATATTTTTTTAACAGAATTATATTTTCATTAACTATTCTGTACCTATGAGTAGTGGCGTTGCAAGATATTCGTCAAGGGGGTCGAACTATGTAAATAATAATAGTAATAATAATGATAATAATGAGCTAGGCTAATACCCAAGTCACCACTAAAGGCCTAACTTCCTAAGTCGACTTTTGGGGTCTTTTTAACCAGTGGCCGGGTTATACATCGTAGGAGAGTGGTGGCCAACCCTTCATACCACGCGAGCTAGCAACCGTCTCTTACTTCCAAAAATAATTTTTGCAACGCCCTGTGGCATAACCGGGTATAAACATATAGTTTTCGTATACTTATGTTATTATGTTACTTCTGGTCATAAGTTATGTTTAAAAAGTGGGTAAAAATTCACGTTTGACGCGAAATTAAATGGCTAATTAACTAAAAAGCTTACCCAAACTGTGGTGCACTTTAAATATAATGCGCAATAGTGCGGGCGCGTGTTTTGAGTTAGAAAATTAGTTAAGCCTAACCCAGAAAAACCATAAAGTTATAGTCATGTCTGTGATAGGCGCAACAACGGGTTAAAAGTTATTCGTCATTTCTTGTTCACATTAAATGTTTTTAGACATTTTCGCTTTACTGCTACAAAACTACACCTGTTTTTGAAATTTCAACAACATCTGTAAGTTGAATGGTTCGGCCGTGTTATTAATCATATAAGATTTCATTCCTACAAATCTGAATATTCGGGTAGACGTACAAACAGGTCATATGTCCAGTTGCTAGAAGTATTTACTAGGGTTATTCCCACTATTCCGGTTACAGACTATTCCGAAACGAAACATTGACCATTTGAATATGTTACGCGCTATTCCGATTACGCGCTACTCCGGTTACAGACTATTCCGAAACGAAAAATAGGCCATTTAAACATATTACGCGCTATTCCAATTACGCGCTGTTCCAGTTTCTTGTGTTCCGAGTACCCACTATACCGGTTACTGACTAATCCGGAATGAAACATTAGCCTATTAAATGGATTACTGGGTATTCCGATTACGCGCTATTCCAGTTTCTTTCTGTTCCGAGTACCAACTATTCCGGTTACTGACTAATCCGGAATGAAACTTTAGCCCATCAAATGCATTACTGGCTATTCCGATTACGCGCTATTCCAGTTCCTCTCTGTTCCGAGTACCCGCTATTCTCGTTACTGGTTATTCCGAGTACCTATTATTCCGGTTACCGACTATTCCGTAATGAAACATTGGGCCATTAAATGCATTACTGGCTATTCCGATTACGCGCTATTCCAGTTCCTCGCTATTCCGAGTACCCACTTTTCTCGTTACTGGTTATTCCGATAACCCACTATTCCAGTTACCGACTACTCCAAAAAGAAACATTTTACGCATTATTCCAGTAACCGACTATTCCGAGTACGTACTATTCCGCCCGCCCGTTTGGAATAGCTTACTAGTCTTGAAAAAGACTGTTTGTAATAGCTTAATAGTCTTGAAAAAGACTGTTTGTAATAGCTTAGTAGTCTTGAAAAAGGAAATCCGCGACTTTTGACGGGTTGCGTTATCCTTTTGTGGGGTGCTGTGTTTGTTGCTCCTCGCGGTGTAACACAGTGTGTTGTAGCTTCTCACTGACACCACGGCAAACAGGTGTCAGGTGCACCTTTCTGCCTAGCATGTCGTATTTCAGTCGATTCAAAAGATCAAGTTTTTAAGGGAAAAATCTGGAATCGCGGTCATTCTTTCTAACCCTCTTGAAATTGGCAAAGAAACCTGCTTTCTAAATAAGCATTTTTAGAAGGCCCAAATGTAGAAATCTTACGAACTGAAAGTTTATTTCGATTTTGGAGGCCCAATCATAGCCACTTTTTTAAAAATTTGGAGGCCCCCAAGTAGGCCTACACTTTTTCAACTTAGGCACGTGCCTACTTGTGCCTATTGCTGGCGGGGAGCCTGGCCTCATGGGGTTCCAAATATTCCTTAGGGATATACCAAGGTAGTCAATCTGATCGGAAAACCGAACTTCACAGTTCTGAAGATTTAACGGTTTGATTATTCCGTCAACGGGGCCGCTAAACTGAAGAATCTCCACTGAATTTCATTCCATACTGTGAGGCAAAATTTCCCACCATATTCAACCGCCCTTGGAGGTTCACAACAGTTTGTGCGGCTGCATAAATATCGTCGGCGAAAAATTGTCCCGAAATAAAGGTCTCAGTCGCGCACGAAGAAAAACGAAACCACAGCTTTGAGATAGAGAACGTGTGATCAAGTGGCTGAAGATATAAGGCAAACAGGAGCGGCGACAATTGTTGTTTTAGTCCAACCGTCGAAGAAAGCCAATCGGTAGAGACGTGCCAAATCAATATCGATATCGATATGACGTATTCGCGTATATTGCTCGTAGATGGTCGACGAAATCAACCGGAATACCAAGGTTAACCATACTCTTCCACAAAATATCCCGATTAACACTATCATACGCTTTACGTAAGTCCAAAAACGCAACGTACAGAGACCGTTTTTCCAAACGCGCTACCTCAATTAATTGAGCAAGGGAAAAGATATTGTCCGATCCTCTTCGACCCTTACGAAAACCGTTCTGAAGTTCTCCCAAGATTTTCCTGTCCTCAACAAATCCGGAAAGCTGACTTTTGAGAATAGATAGGAAGAGTTTTGAAAGACACTGCGAGATAGCGATAGGTCGCTGCGCGTTCAGGTCTTCGTGATATTTATTCCATCCCTTGAATATCAGCCGGATCTCGGTAGCCGACCAAGCCGTTGGAATAACATTTGTCGATAGCACACGGTTAAAAACTTCGCATAAGATCTGGCGAGACCCTTCGGGTAGAGCACGGATCAATTCATTTGAGATTCGGTCCTCACCGGCTGCTTTTCCAGTGGGGAGATTCCCAATTGCGGCATCCAACTCAGTCATTTCAATGGGGTCTGGATGAGTGACTTCAGATACAAGACATTCCGGTATCACATCCGTGTCACACGGCAAGATTGAGGCGTGTAATTCGTTAAGACGTGTTTCTTCAGCTAAAACGTACTTTTCTATGCAGATTGCGATATTCTTTTTGTCCGTGATAACAGTACCGTTGGCATCTTACAACCCGGACGAAATTACACGAGGTCCACATTTATCGTCTTCCAAAATTTCCTGCCGCCAAATTGCCCGCATTGAGAATTTCAAGCTCCATCCGATCATTATCTGATTTGATCTTTGAAGAAACCAAACGCTTAACTAGGTGTTTTTGTCCAAAAATCTTTCCTTAAAATATCCATTTCGATTTGCTCCAACGGAGAGAGATTTTTCCTTTTAGCGAGTCTTCGGTATTTCTTATTTATCAGTTTACGATTTCGAACAGCTTCTTTCACTTCGTTATCAAACCAATGTTTCTGGAGACGGTTACCCAAGTTTAGTAGTTGCTGCACGCGCGATACAATCTTGAAAAACATCGTAGGAAAATTCTATTTGTTCTCGCACCAAGTTATCAACCCTTAGACCATAGGCCTCCATCCTTACAGGGTCCCCAGTACGCCATTTCTTTTGGCATTGAACAATAATCGGCTTTTCATTTATTAAAGAACTATCAAGGTATAGAATCAACGCATTATGGTCGCTACCCAAACTCATAATTCCATTTTCGTCAATGAATAGTGAACGAACCCGTTCTCTCAAAGGCGCATTACAAAGAGCGAAGTCGATACTCGAGTGCAAACCTCTGGCCGATTAGATAACTCGTCCTTCACAAATTTCTGAGTCAAGGTTGAGAAGTCTAGATCATGCTTGGAAATAAACTTTTTAGCGCATCTTCCAGTAAAGTCCTCACGACCGTCGAGCTCCTGTACGTGAGCGTTAAAATCACCAATAATATACGTAGGAATTGCATTTTCCACATTTAAAGGGAATATAACCTGCAAAGCAATCTTTACGGAAGACCCCTTCAATTTTTCAAATGTCCCTGTACAGTGGCGCCAAACATTTTTAAAGCCAAAGGCAAGAGCGGCCAGAGCTACAAGCGTTGGTGTTCCACACCAAATACCTGAGGTTATATTCCCTTTAATTTAGACAAATCCGTGGAAAGACATTGTAGTATCGCTTCATTCCAAACACCGGCGTCCTTTCCCTTGGCCAAATAGACAACCGCAATCAGCATATCTCCAAAGGGGGATTTAACCGAAAACCATCAGTGCTCCGCACACTCCTTGGTTTGAGTACACGTAACCTCTTCTCTATAGACAACTCAGACTCCACCGCCACTCTTCTCTTTATTACAGCGATTAACTCCAAACCAGCGAAATCCCGATAATAGTTCCGGATATTCATCATCCCGAAGCCACGTTTCAGCCACGCAAAACACGGGAATACTGTAATCCAACATTAACGTCTGGAGCTCTATCAAGGTTTCTCTTTTCCGTCCGCCTTGAATATTCAGAAAACCGATGTCCAAAAACTTGCAACTATAGGATCCCTTCGCTTTCTCGCCCGCCCTCTCGCTCTCGCCAACGCTCGCTTACTCCGCCGCCTTGGATTCCGTCAATGATTTAATTCCACTTCCGGTTGGGCGTCACTTGTCCCACCGGATTGAGCTGCCGCGATTAACCCCTGACCATTTCGTTTTCTGAAGAATCGATTTCGTCGCCAACGCTCTTGATTTGTTAGATCAGAACGAACCGATATTCCTGAACAACTCTCTTTCCCTCTAAAATTTCTTGAATTCCTAAGAATGACCTTTTTCATATCCTTCTTCTCTCCACCGTTATGAGTACGGGGCGAGGTTTGCCATCACAATTTTTACCAACGGGTGATGCAAGTCGTCCGCAGTTTATAACACTGATATCCACCTTATCGATGTCAAGATTATTCTTAAGCCAAATTTCCGCCTCCAAAGTAGAATTAAAATCGCTGCTGGGGGCACCGAAGACTATAATATTCTTTTCTCTCTCCTTCTTCCGAGCGAGTTCGGCAACCGCTTTTCTCACTACTTGTTCTATTGGTTTCGTGGGATTTCGAGTATCCAAAATTTTGTCCACCGCGCCCGTCTGATTAGCCATTTTCCGGTGCAATTCCGCAATTTCATTCTGAGTCCTCTCAAATTTTTCTGACAACTCCGCAAACTTCAATTCAGATATCTTTGCTTCTTCTTTAAATTTTTCTGTTACCAGATCACCACAACTTTACGATTAAAAACGCACTGAAAACAGATTCCCAACACTTTAAAATACTATAATATTCACTGACCAAAAGCAAGAGCCTGGAAAAGATTCCAAAACTTTACGAGAAAATCCACGAAAAACGCGAGTGACATCTCAACCCAATCATCATGTTTTTACGTGGGGGGGGGGGGCGGGGGGGGGTTAAGTTTAGTTTCAAAATAAGGGACCATTGCATTACTTTAAAAGGAATATAACCACTGGTATTTCTGTCGCCCTCCGAGGGTTCCAATATTGTCCGCTGCCTCCCATGGCTTTTCAAACCTGCAGCGCTGATAGTCGCTGATTGTGAATCGAATAAAGGAAATTGATGGGGTACTATTCCCTTTAAAGTACTTATTTTCGTTTTCAGTTGACGGGCGATCGCGCGGCGAGTGACCATTCAAACATTTCATTGACAGAGAGTACAGCTAGAAAAAGGCCAATTATTATTTACTTCCGGTTATATCTTGTAGTGTAATTAATGATCTCATTAAATAGTCACCCACAAAAAAATGTTTTTAGTCTACAGGTTTAGTCTACAACACATGTTCTAATAGTTTTTTGGACGGGTACAAGGCTCACATTTCGTATCTTAAACCGGCTATGCTATGGCGTGCTTCACGAATGCAGAATATGCCGCTATGCATCTTATGTATGGACTCGCTCAAGGAAATGCGGTGGAAGCGCTTGTATCAGAAGCACTTTCTTCGAAGACAGCTTCCAAATCGAAAAATGCTCACGGCGCGGCGGTTGACAGATGCTTAAGAGAAACTGAAAAAATACAACCCACGGGACCTGCTACTGCAGAAGGAGACGTTCCAGAAGACGTGGAGGAACAAGTACTTACTATCTTCGAGTATGATCCTACGACAAGTACGAAGCAAGTTGGACGTCAATTGCGAGTCGACCATGTACTTATCTGGCGTATCTTTCGAGGACACCCGTACCACCCATTCAATTTACAAAAGGTTCAATCTTAAAATGAGGCCGATTATCCAAGGCAAGCCGAATTTTTTCAGTGGTTTCAGGAGCAGACTAACGACGTCAATTGGTTAAGTACGCTCCTAGTTTCTGACGAGGCTAATTTTTCCCGTGACGAAATCTTCAATTTACATAATCGTCTTGAGTGGCAGCTAGGAGCAACAAACACAAGGAGAACGCAGCTAGCCTTTAAACACGCTAACGAAGGGTTGTGTACGAATTTCATTGGACGAGCGTCACGAGCCTTTACGCTGAACGTTTTACGGGTGGGGGGAAGGCAATTTCCGAATTTTGCCCTTCCGACGGCAGCAGGCGCTAAAGCGTCTAGCCAATGAAAAACGTACACAAGAAAATCTACGATTTTTGACGGGTTGCGTTCTCCTTGTGTGGGGTGTTGTGTTTGTTGCTCCTAGGTGGCAGCAAGAAAATCCGCACGTGACTACCGTTATCAAGTGCAGTTTAGTCTCAACGTCGGGTGCGGAATTGTTGGCGACCATTTAATTGTACCTTATTTTCTACCACCAACACTAACTGGTTAGTCGTACTTAACCTTTCCACAAGTAATTTTACCAGAGCTACTTGAAGACGTACCGCTAGCAGTAAGGCAACAAATGTGGTGTATGCACGACGGAGCACCACCTAATTTTAGCCTTCGGGTTAGTGCTCATCTTGATGCCGAGTTTCCTCAGAGGTGGATAGGTCGAGGCGAAACTGTTGCATGGCCAGCCAGATTTCCTGATTTGAACCCATGTGATTTCTATCTTTGGGACCATATCATGGACTTGGTATAAAACACTGAAGTTCGAGAAGTTGAAGACCTACGTCAACCCATAATTGACGCCTGCGACGCGGCGCGAAACACGCCAGAAATCTGTCGTCGTGTTAGAGAATCTTTCCGAAGACGCGTACCAGCCAGTGCCCCCGCCAGCAGTAGGCACAAGTAGGCACGTGCCTATGTTCAAAAATTTTAGGCCTATTTTAGGGGCCTCTAAAAGTTTAAAAAAATTGCCTCTGGGGCCTCCAAATGTGATTTTTAAATTTTATTTATTTTTAAAAATTGGTCATCTAGCCCCCTAAAAAGATAACTCCCATTCAATTCCAATTTCCAAGAGTCCTAAATGGCCCTAACAAAACGTTCCCTTTTGAACCACCTATACTCGAAATCAATATTACTTGAGTACACAAACAAAGGCAGCGAACTCTGCTTTTGGTAGTGTACTCTCTTAACATTGATATAGAGTATATGACAAAAGACTGGCCCGGGACGGGGAAGTCCGTCGTGCAAGGAAAGCAGCAAAAAAAAACCACCTGTTCGCCTCAGTGATAACTTAGCTCCAACCAACACAATAAACATAAGCTTAGTTTCTAGGAATTCTACAAAAGGGGGCATAAAGTGAGAAACTGGATTTCTTTAATACGACTTAAACCGTTGCAACGCTTAAACGAAGGGAAATCCCAGCGGAGCTGAAGTCGAAGCGTAAAGCATCGTACCAGTCACTACTTTGAATAGAGAGCGTCCTGGGGATTAGGGTTTTTTCTTTTTTACTCCGTGTCCCTTTTGCGAAATCACGTGATATCAGTGACCACTGATCGTAGAGAAAGGACCTAGACCTTCGGTGGTCGGACTTGTCCCAGATAACGCGCGTTTCTTCATTTCGTTTTCTGCTCCTGAACAAACAGGGAGTTCTCAATTTCGATTCTCTCCCAGTCAAATTTTTTCTAAGTCTCTTCCGAGACTAACTTTGCCAATACAGCCTTTTTAAAGGCTATTTAGCTGTTTTAAGCTAATTTTTAAACAGCCTTTTTCAAGGCTAATTAGCTATTCTAGCTAAATTATTCAAAAAGCCCTTTTCAAGGCTAATTAGCTATTCTAGCTAAATTATTCAAAAAGCCTTTTTCAAGGCTAATTAGCTATTCTAGAAAAAATATTCAAACCGCTTTTTTGAGGGCTTTGATATAGCTGGTATTATTAAAAAGTCTGTTTGAAGACTACATAGCTTTAACTAAGCTTTATTTTCTTAAACCTTTTTAAGGTTATTTCGCTATTAGTATATAATAGTAGCATTTTCAAATATGAGTACCAGAAAATTTTTATCTGGGTCCCAAAAATGAGAAAAATGGAAAAGGGAAGATAGTTTCGTTAGTAATCAGAAAGGTGCAATGGCACGTTTTTTGAAATCGTCGGCGCAAAGCCATAACTATAGTTCTGAGAAAAAAGGAGAAAATTGGGAAAGGGTTTAGAATCCTTGGAGACTGATAACAGTCACTGTTTTAGTAATACTGCTGAAGTTCTTCCAAACGTCAGTACTGATATGGAAATGGAACTGACTCATGAAGGAGAAATTGCAGAAGTAATTGCAAACCCCAACTCTAACCATCAAACAACATCAAACAACGTGTCCAATTAAAAATAAATGGGCTTACACGCGTTGAATAACTTGGATATTAGTCTAGATAAAGATTGCCTTCCAGTTCAGCCTAAACTAAATCCTTTTCCTAAAAGATTAATTGGCGGTAAAAATCGAGGTTTCAATTCTTCTTGGTATGACAAATATCAAATGATTGAATATTCAGTTGCAAAGGATGCAGTGTATTGTTTTTGTTGCCGTCATTTTTTAGGCAGTAGAAACACTGCATTTCTAAAGGGATTTTCTGATTGGAAAAACATGGGGACACAATTCGAAGAACACTTCACTTCCAACAAATCTTCTCATCAACTAGCCTACAAAATGTACTTAGACTACATGGAATCCAAATCCCGTGGATCAATAGTTTGCCAGGTTAACGACCACCATAGACTAGACGTTATTAGAAACAGAGAGGTCCTATCTACACACGTGGAAGTGATTATTTTATGTGCCCAACAAGATTTAGCACTTCAGGGGAACACTTACACATCCGCCGACAATATTGGGAATAGGGGAAACTTTATTGCAATATTAGATCTTTTAAAAAGAAAATGTCATGATTTAAAAGCAAGTTTAGTGAGAAAAATTATTGATCAAGAGGTCAACTACTATAGGGTAGTTTGGGCGCTTGCTCAACGTGTTTAGCTCCCGGGGTCCGAATTAAAACGTAATAATTAGATTACTTTGAAATTTAAAATTGTCAAAATTATTTTAAGCACTAAACAAGAGGCTGTTTTACACATCAATATTAATTTAATAAGTTAAAACACAACAATAAAACAGTTCAGCTTGAAATAGCGCGAAACTAGACAATGGCCACTGTAGTCTTCCCCCTTAACAATGGGGGAGACAAGCCTAAATAAGTAGTTGATGAATTTGGGTAAAGAGGTAATCGTAGGGTGGAATTCTTCGATTAAAAGTAAAGTTGGTAATATTTATTTGTAAATAATATACTTAATAATAAAAAATTTATTAATTTAATAATAATAACATTTTTATTAATTTAATAATGATAACATTTTTATTAATTTAATAATAATAAAAATTTTATTAATTTAATAATAAAAAATTTTTATTGATTTAATAATAATAAAATTTTTAAATAATTATATACAATTTGGCTAGTTAAAGAACAACAAAAATTACAAAGTAGTTTTTTATGGGGGCCTCTTAATCACGCAGTGCCTACTCGCGAAAAAATCCTGGCGGGGCTACTGGTACCAGCCTGCCTACACGCCAATGGGGGCCATTTCGAACACCTTTTGTAAATACAATGATCAATGTAGTGTAGAAACCCTAAAACTAGGATATGGATTTTTTACGGTGTCTCTTGGTAATTTAAATCACCTTGTCATTATTTTAAATCGTAACGATAGCATACTTCTAGATGCGAACGCTTAATAAGCTTTTGCTAGTAGAAATTTTTATCCACTTATTTACTCCTCATTACTCAAAGAACACAAATTTCTACCCATACCCAACTTTTAGTTCTGGAGACATCTTGTAAAATTGGTACACCATACTGAAGTCCGCCACATTGACGACTTACGACAACGCATTATTGATCGCTGTGAGACTCTTCGTGACTGAAACGGGTCTAGATCAAGCTTGGAAATAAGCGGTGGTCACTGGGTCAAAGACCAGTTTATTAATTGCTCGGGCCAGTTTATTCAAAAGCTAAGGGTTCACTGGTCCAGTGTCCAGTTTATTAATTCAAAATTATCTACCGTATTATTAACCAACTGGTCTACGTGACCACTTAAATAATTCAAGAGTTGGGAGTCACTGGCCAAATAGACTAGTTTAGAAATAAACCTTATTTCCAAGCCTGGTCTAGATGACGCAACGGTGCCAAACCGTATAAGGGGTCTAATTACGTCAAGCGTCTGCTTAAAGGGATCCATCCTCGGATCCATCACTCACAACAGGGGGAGGCATAGGGGTAACATAAAATCCAGACTTGCAGTGTGCTTCAAAAACAGTTTTTTGTGATCCCTATGCCTTCCCCTGTTGTGAGAGAGGGATCCCTTTAAGTTTCTAACTTGCTAGCTTCCACAGTGCATTAAATTTGACCTCCGACGAGTAGTTCTGCCCGCCGACGTTAGGGAACGCAACCATAGTTTTCGGTCGCGAATTCGTAACACGCCTCGAATCTTCGAACGGGTGCAAGAATTATTTACGTGTGCCCCAGGTGATCATTTTGTACATTTTTTGTAATTCAATTAAATTGGTACTTATGGCATTTAAAGAAAAAAAAACGAAATTCAAGAAGTCAATCTTTCAATTGACGTGGAATAATAGAAACTTCCAATTTGCGCGTTTTTCGAGACTAGCGTGTGGCGTCATCCCTAGATCTATTAGGTGCGGTGGCGGAGTTGTTAGCAGTTTCACCTCGATCCTAGCTTGTGGCACTGGGTGAAATCTCGGAACAACTCCTTCCGCGTCGAGTTTGCAAGTTTTCTCCTCACTAGTTTAAGGGGTTTTCCCACGAGCTCTTCGGTTTCGCCTTTCATAAAAACTTGTTGAGGTTAAAGATTAGTGAGGTTAGTGTAGGGAGCTGTTGGCTCGCGGAGTGTGGCCAGGTTAGGAGGTTTCCTCCTATTTATTGTAGGAAATTAGGGTTGTTAGAGGAAAGTTAGGAGGTTAGATTTCATAGGAGATTTCGTTAGTTGGAAAATAAATGTCAATAGGAGATTTCTAAATAGTGGTTTTTTATAGTATTAAGTCACGTTTGCATGATCCAATTGACGCTTTAAAAAAATCTTCAGAGAAAACCTTTTTTAAATAATTCAAACTCTGTAGACCAGATAAAACTATTTATGCGCACAAAAACCCGTTATCTAATCGGGACGATATTTTCCATAGTATTTTGAAATTTATTTAATTTTATTATGATTACTAGATTAATCAGCCATTAAAATTATACTAGATAAAATCAGTCATTAAAATTATACTAGATAAAATCAGTCATTAAAATTATACTAGATAAAATCAGTCATTAAAATTATACTAGATAAAATCAGTCATTAAAATTATACTAGATAAAATCAGTCATTAAAATTATACTAGATAAAATAATTTATTAAAAATATTTTCAACGTGGTACACTTAACTTGTAGTGCGCGCACGATTTTGAATACTTAGACTATTACCAAACTATAAGCATGCCTAAAGAGAAGAGAAAATACAGAAGTATCGTAAAAGCTGGGAAATGGAGACCAACCTACTTTATTTTAATTTTTTGAAAATGATTTTAAAGACATTCAACGCGTTAACATACTTTATTTTAAGAATTGTCCCTAGTGGTATTAATTTATCGAGATAACCCTTAAAGATATATCTCCGCAATTTAGAGTTATTTGTTAAAAATGTCATCCCAGTTCTATCCCGCCCGGTATAAAATATTAATTATAATTAAAATAATTGAGATGTAACGAGCAATTTTAATTTATTCAGAATATCATAAGTTAAGTAGTTACAACAGTGAGTTAGACGTACTATAACAATGTACAATTGAATTAAACCCTTTTTACAGTACAAGTTTATCAGTTCAATATAATACGAAGCAAATTTTAATGAAAGAAATATCTACAGAGGGTATTATAAAGACCGTTCGCTTTTTGGTTTATAACTTTAACGGAATCGGGCCGATTTTAATTAAACGATAGTTTATCGAAATTTTGTTAAAAGAATATTCCCTAAGGCCGCGCGATAAATTTACGAGAATAATTTCCCGTCGCCGTTATATCGAAAATTTATTTGATTCGGGATTGCCATTTATAATTTAAAGTAACTAGCCTGTTGGGCCAAAAATATAAAATTTTCAAAAATTTTGAAGGGTGAGTACAAGTCGAAATCTGGGAGTCTATTGGACCCCTCAAGTAGTCAATTATTTCGTTTCGTAATTTTTTAGGGAAATTTTACTCCCATATTCGGATTCAGCACTAAAGTTATACTTAATTTGCTTATTATCTTTGGTATATGTCTATTAGATACCAAAATATTCGAGAAAAACCCATTTTAAAGATTTAAAATCGAAAATAACCCAAAATTAAAAAAAATATAACTTTTCAAATAATTTAATTACAAGTCTAAAACTTTGGGAATCTAGTTTTCTTAAGCTACTATACTCGTAGAAAAAAATATTAAAATTATAAATTAGGCAAATTTTCCGCTAGTCGAATTGACATGGAATGACCCTTTAACCCTATTTACAGAACAAGTTTATCACTTAAATATAATACGAAGCAAATTTTAATGAAAGAAATATCTATAGAGGGTATTTGTATTTTTCTCGCTTACGAAATACTTGCCGCATCTTTAACGCTCATTTTATTTCAACACTCGCCCTTGATGAAGATACCGTAGAATAGCTATATTCGACATCTGGTAGTGGATGACTCGTAGACTTCCGGTTGACGTTGTGACATGAAAAAGACCAATACCGTCCAACTTCCAATATCTCGCACACCCAGGAAATCAATGACTGCATTAGGAATCGATGATGTTCAAATATTCACACCAATAAAAATGTATTAAAAAGAAGCGAAAAACTTACCATTCACAAAGCACAGAAAGCCACTTGACTAAACGACAGCTCGTATATAAATGACCGTAGACGGAATAGTTAGGGCTCTTTATAAATAAAAACAAACGAACCCAATTTATGAACTGCATTAAACATCTTAATCCGTCGAGAAAACGTTTAAAATAAATTACGAAGTAATGACGACCCAGTTAAAAACCAGACCAACATAAGTGTAAGAGCACGATGTATACAACTCGAACTTTTCTTCATAAATGAACGATTACGCTTAAAAACTAAATACGCTAAACACACAATAGATATAAATATACGAAAAAAAGAAACCAAATAAATTACAAAAACTAACTAGGTGGACCACCCGTGGGTTCTACCCTTTAACCATCTTATCTCTGCTGACTGCGCTAAAACAAGATTTGACCTTTAAATTTTCATACGTAAAAAATGTAAGACTTTAAAAACTATTAATATACTCTTCCGCTTAAGCTGAGCTTATAATTTTCTTTGAACCGTAACATGTATCGGTGGTTCTGTGGTAGAACACTCGCCTGTCATGCAGGAGGGTTCGGGTTCGGGTTCGAATCCCGCCCGATGCGATCGTAAATTGATACTAAGACGAATACCGTAAAAAATTGGTGGAAACCCTGCCATTTGGACGTTGAGACGTTTATCGTAACCCTCAGCACGCGGTCCGTTCCAAAAGTCAATAAGAAGGAGTTGGAGAGAAAGCACCTATACATACAAAACGCACACATAACTAACTCAACACCAACCAAATTCCAATTAGTCGAAACCGGCGTGACGATGAGCGTTGCCGAAAAAAACAAACGCAACCAACCAAATCCATCCGCAAATTCGTCAGTGAACGCTCACCGTCACAAAGTGGTTTTGCCAAACTGCAAATACGGTTTTTACCTCTCCGAGGGGACAAAGTTCCCTAGGAGGGGTTATACAACCACCGTGTCTGTCTGTGGGTCTGTGGGTCTGTCTGTCAGGCCTGCGAACGCGTTCGCATTTTCGGTGCAGTTTCTCGAAAGGTTGGCAAAACCACCGTGTGACGGTGAGCGTTAACGGATTCATTTGCGGTTTGGTTTGGATGGTGTTTTTTCGCTCACCGTCGTGACGGTTTGGTGTATTACGTTTTTGTAATGTTTATGTGTAGGTTGTGAGTGTTGAATTTGATGTGTTTGTGCTGATGGTTTTGCATGTTGAGTCTGTTGTGTTTATATGGGCGTTTTCTCTCCAACTTCTTCTTAATGCCTTTGAGACGGACCGAGTGCTGAGTGTAATGCTACCTCTCAACGTCCAATGGCAGGGTTTCCACCACTTGTACACGGTATTCGTCTTAGTATCAATTTGCGATCGCATCGGGCGGGATTTGAACCCGAGACCTCCTGTTTGACAGGCGGACGTTCTACCACAGAACCACCGACACTTGTTACGCCTTATTGAAAATTAGACCTTCAGCTTTATCGGAAGCGTATTTAATAGAGTACGAAATTTTGGTTTAATTGAAATAGAATTGAAATTGAAATTATTGCATCGAAGAAATTCTAATTTAGCGTTTCTCTATTGATTAAAAACAAATGCGCCACCCAGGTTTCGAACCCAGACCATTCGGCTTGGCAGTCGAGCGCTCTACCACAGAACCACCGATAGCTGCTCAGGTTCACTGAAATTAAGACACGCATCGTAAGCATAATAGGTAATAAAGTCTTTTTTTATTAATGAATTTATGAAGGCCTAATCTGGTTTTTTTACGAATGAAATTTTAAAGGTTAAATCTTGTTTTAGCGCAGTCAGCCGAGATAAGAGGGTTAAAGGGTAGACCCTGTGGGTGGTCCACTTTGTTAGTTTTTTGATATTTATTTACGGGTATTCTTAACGACCTATATATAGTTGTGTTAATTCAAACACGATAATTTAACGTTTATTGCTTTAAGAGCTGGCGGTTAGTCAAGTGGCTCTCTGTGCTTTGTTGATGGTAAGGTTTTTGCTTCTTTTAAATATATTTGGTGTGGATATTTGGATATCTACGATTTCTAACGCAGTCAATGATTTCCTGGGTGTGCGAGTCATATTATATGATATTGGAAATTGGACGGCATTGGTCTTTTTCATGCGGTATGTGTCACAACGTCAACTGGAAGTCTACGAGTGTTGAAATAAAATGAGCGTTAAAGATGCGGCAAGTATTTCGTAAGCGAGAAAAATACAATTACCATCTGTAGATATTTCTTTCATTAAAATTTGCTTAGTATTATATTCAACTGATAAACATGTACTGTAAAAAGGGTTAAATTCAATTGTGCATTGTTTTAGTAAGTCTAACTCGCTGTTGTAACTACTTAATTTATAATATTCTGAATAAATTAAACTCGATTGTTTCGTCTCAATTATTTAAATTAAAATTAAAATTTTATACCGGGCAGGGTTTGAACCGAGAATACGTTTTTCGTAAATAACTCTGAATTGCGGAGATATCTTTGGGGGTCGTGTCGAAAAATTAATACCACTAGGGACCATTCTTCCGAGGAGAGGTATATTTTGGCTTGCCAACTTGTTCGAGTTTGCTTCGCTCCAGTAACGCGTTTTGGACTCTCCCCCGGTAACGCGTTCGCAACACACACACACACGCACGCACGCACGCACGCACGTGATTTTTACCTCTCCGAGGGGACTTTGTACCCTAGGAGGGGTTATACAACCACCGAGTTTTTCTGTCTGTCTGTGGGTCTGTCTGTCAGGCCTGCGAACGCGTTCTCATTTTCGGGGCAAAGGGTAATCACTGCGTACGCAGTTTCTTAGAATCAAGGAAAAAGTTTTTCCAAAAGCGCCCTCTTTTTGTCATTGGGTGAAGTATAATTTTTTAATCGGCCGGGATTCGAACCCGAGCCCTTTTGAACCACGGATACAGTTACGCTTCACTGAAAATTAAAAACTCTTCCGAGGAGAGGTATATTTTGGCTTGCCAACTTGTTATTATTTATTTGACATTTTAATTAAAAACGGCTTAGATTAAATGACAAAAGAGGTGAGGGCTAAATGCTTCCAATTAATAAGAATGAACTTTTTATAGGCTATTAGAAATAATTATTGATAGTGTTTAATAAATTGTGTATTCATAAATATAAATAAAAACTATTTAAACGGGAAATAATTAGCTAAACTTGGTTAATTTTGTATGTTAATAAAAATATGAAAAGCAAATGGTTCTGTTTTAGTTTGACAAGCGACATACAACTATCTGTAAAAACCAATTGAGAATAATAGTGTTGTAAAACAGCATCCAACCCTACATTAACAGTATAAGCATATGTAACATAATTACTCATAAGTATGCCACTGTTTCTTTATTCCATTCAAAAATCTTCACTAACGGTTTGTTTCACCACGAACCAGTAAAAAGGTAACCTTTTTATTCATCCTAGTAATTTTGGGAGTCACACTATTGGCTACTAACATATTTATTTAAGCCAATGGAAAACCTCTAAATTGAGAAGGAATTTTTGGCGTCGGAATTTTAGTCAGCCCAATGCAGCTTTATTGAAATTTATAAACTCGGCACTTGCTCGGTTTGTGGCGCTTGCGGATGAAGTTAAATAATGAGTAGTTTAGAAAAATAAAAGGTTGGGAAAAATGACAAGTGATCGCTTTCCGAAAATGGAACAAGTCGTCGAAGTGGAATATTCCACTAGCGTTATTAAAACCCATATCAAGCCTAGAAGAGTTAGGCCTAAGCTCAAAAGAATCTGCAAAGACTCCAACCTTGTAGATGCGCCAGAAAAGCTCAACCTGAATTTCAACTACTTTTTCCAATAAACCTGCTTCTTTTATTTGACAATGCAAATTTATTTTAGAACGTGAGTCTCCGAGAACTTCATTAATTTGCAAATTAATTACATTAACAGAACTTGACACTATATTGTAGTTCATTTTAGCTTCTAAGCCTTAGTTGTTCAAACCGGTTTGTTTACTAAAATAATGGCCGTCGGTTTATCAGACGTAGAGCTAATTATACGACGGCATTATCGGCATTTGAGATTCGATGACGTCAAATATTACGTAGGGTACGGATGACGCAATATCTGAGAAACAAACCGTTAGTGAAGAAATAGAGCTAGTGGCATACTTATGAGTAATTATGTTACATATGGTATAAGCACTATTAAAAAAAACTCAACTGACCGTACACAAAACATCAATTAACACTTTATAAAGAGTGGGCATAAATACAAAATCCGTCAGTAGACTGTTACTTAAAAAAGGTAAATAGGTCAGTTGTAAGAAAAACTTGTTAGTCCAAGTACTTTTAAGAACCGCAAACATCTATTTTTAACATGAGAATATGCCAGATTTTTTACATAATATTATTATCCCAAGGACAGCTATTTTATATTCAATAGAAACCAATACCTTAGGGATTGTATGTAAAAAACAATTAAGTTCCAGTGAAAACCAATTACCCCCGCGCAGAATTTAGTTGATATTGTACTTGGAACGTTTGGTTTGCAAGCCCGCGTACGAACGCGGCACTTAAGTGGACACTGGTGGTCGTCCGCGACATACTCAGCTCGACGGTGACCGTTGACGCCATCTTCAATGTTCACTCTTTTTTAGGGTCATCTCTCCATATAGGCTAGTATAAAAAACCCTGAAACCAGGCATTTCAACTTTGTGGGCAACCTGCTAGAGTTAACGTATTAGAATTGGGAAAACATATTGAAGGCTTTAAAGAATGGTAAACGCCTTAAAATAAGTGATTATATTATAATCGTTATTCTCAGAAGCGTCCCTTAGGGGATGTGGGACCCCCCCTACGTTTTGGATATTCGGTAAACTGAGGGTTGGAGTGTGCAATAACTGGTGGCTTTACCGGGGAGTCAGGGTCCGGCTCTTATAACCCATAAGGGCGGTGACGCACTGGGAGATGTTAGCTTCGATCAAATGGTCCTATCTCCACCTCCGACTTCGGTCGGAAATGGGCGGGAAACTGAGTTGCGGCTCAGGCTAACGGCGAGGGTCCAGGCAAACTGGCTGCCTCGGAGGATTGGGTAGCCTGCTGTGGGGCAGCTGGTCTCCGTATGAGGTGCAGTGGTGCTGTTTCCCGCGCTTTTGGGGTAACGCCGGGTTTCCAGTGCCATCTGTGCCGGGTTACTTGGGCAGCTGTGTGTGCCCGTCGTTCCCCTTTAGGAGCTCTTTCTGAAGGGTGTGGCTCTCTACCTACGTAGGTAGGGTGTCGGCTAGAGTTGCTATAGCATCCGCTCCTATTCCCCTTCTGCTGAGTTGAGCGGCTTGCGTCGAAGGTGAGACTGTCAGCGGTAGGGTTCTCTCACTGCCTTGGCTGTTCTGTCACCTGTCGGGCTGTGGACGCTGTCGTAGGGCCAAATGATAAGGACCTCCGGTGGTGTGCACTCTAATTGCTGTACACCGGGCAACCAATCTGATACCCTACTCCCCTCCACTCGGACCCCTTCTGTACGCCACTGATTACATCCGTAGACAATAAAAACTATTCAAACAAAAATTTAGTTTCGTAAGGGGTCATGTGACGTACCTGGCGGAATGACTAAAAACCCAAATATATTTCCAGCATAAAAACAGGATCTATATTATAAAAACCACTTCGTCGTCGTTCGATCTTTTGGTTGGTCAGTAAGGAAGGCGAAGGCGGGGCGGCGAAGAGAAAGCGACCCGCGGAACAGAGGGAAACGCACTGTAGATTGGGTACTACCATTGAGTTGGGAATGAAGTACTTTATTCCCAATGCAATGAAAGGTCACGTGCCGTAAAAGGGTAATCACTTCGTAATTCTAATCTACGGTTTATTATCTCTGTTTGAATATCTAATAAATTTATATAAACTTAGGGTGGGATTGGCTCATTGCAACAAATGGCGCTTCGGACGCTACAATTTACATAACTTAACGCGTTGGCATCCATGATTTGTGTCAGGTTTTTCTATTATTTCTGTATATGTTTTGATATAGTCTAATTATGTGTATGTGTTTGGATGACTGCGTACAATTCGGTAATGTTATTATTTTAATTAACAAAAACCGCAGAAATCTTTTAAAATCTCGCGCTTTTTTGTGTTTTCCAACCAAACCGCCAAAAGGTGGCGACGCTTACAACTGTCTAATATCTTAGCGTCATCTAGAGTTGCAAATAATACCAGGAACTATAAATGCTTACGTCATACAGTCACAGACTCCGCGTAGGGGCATAGTAGAAAATTCATTGTGCGTTAACCTGTGGTTCTCCGTTGCTTGGTCCTAGGCACATTTTACTTATTCTGCAACTATACCCTATGAAGTAGGCCTGCGCTGTTTCGTTCAAGATGTAGATCTGGAAACGGAATTTCCGAAGGGCATTGTATTTTGATCGAATTGCGAGCAACTCGAAGTCAGTGCGATTGACGCGATAACTTTACTAGGCCTAGTACCAATGGAGGCCAATTCTATTTCAGAAGAAAAAACTCCCTCAGGACAAGTAAGCATAATATTTTAATGTTTATTTTCTTCTACGTTATCTAAAACTAGATAATTTAGTTTAGTTGGTGTTAATGGTACGCCTAGGCCTATAGTCTAGTTTTTTGTTAGGCCTTGTCTTGGCTCAAAGCAAACTTAGCAAAGGTAGAGGGCATGTCCTTTTTTGTACTATTAGCACAAGATTCTACACTGTAGACTAAATTTTAGTTTAATCAGATTCCTAATTCAATTTATTAACTTTTATCTTGTGGAAGAAGAGTTTGGTTTTTTTCTACTGTGAAGTTATGGCTAATAAATGAGATAATTATTTAGCTATCCTATAAGGTAAAAATTTAACACCGAAGCACGAAATGTTTTGGTGAACTAATACATAAAACACTGATAAGAATATTTATTACTTAATAAATATTAGCAGTATTAATCCCTCATTAGTATCTATGTATGATTCTCTTATGGTTATCATAACGTGAAATTGATTTCATTATTCCAAAACATTTGCGTTAATGCTTCTCATGTTTTGAAACTGTGCCAATGTCATAGTGAAGGTGAAAGCCCTGATGGTTAAGGAGTTAGTTGTCTGAAAAAATAGTGTTTATTTTTACTAAACTTCTAACAATTTAGTGATGGTCTTGGCTCAGTATACGAAGAGGTAGACCCAAAGAAAATTAATCGTTTTTAATTGCAGTTAAGCCACCACATGCGCAAATCTGATGGATATTATTCAGTTTTCAGGCATAATGATTAGCTAGAAGTAAACAACATAATCCCAAAAAAATCCCAGAATATGAAATTGGCAGAATTGCAAAATGAGCAGTGTCATATACATGTGTTAGGGCCCTCTTATTAATATATTAGTTTAAAGAGGCGTAATTAATTCCATTTAAACACCTTTTTCCTGTTCAATTCGCACTGCAGTTCTAATGGTTATTAATTTAAATATAAACATAAATAAGAGTAATTCACACTTATTATCAAAACATTTTAAATTTGTCGGAGTAATTAACAGGAATAATTTTTTTAAATGTTAAAGGATAAAATCTTGGATTAATAATATGAAATATGTAATATATTATTAATCCAAGATCAAATAAAAGTATATTAAAGAAAAATCATTAATTGGTTAAGCCTTGTCAAATTAAATCACTCTGGCTCCATTTCGCAAGTAACTGGTTTCAATAAGTGTGTAAAATTAGAATGATCATTGATTAATATAAAATACCATTACAACATGTAATGCTAATGTAAGGCCAGGCATTCTCGAAGGTAATACTTTTACTCATTTTAAGAGATATTAAGCAATATTTTTTTATGTATGAGATGTCTTTTACTCAGTTTAGTAAAGACACACACACATATATATATATATATAGGTATATATATAAGTGCTGTTTTTCGTACTCTAATAGGACTTGAGATACCAATATCAGTAAGCTTTCAGCTCGAAAAGTTATTTCGTAAAACTATTAAAGTTATCGAGACATGGTGATATGCATGTAAAACAATCTAGTACCAGAGTGTGTGTCAAATCTGATTGGTATAAAATTTTCCAGAGTACATAGATATGAAATAAATGTGTCCAAAATATTATTTATTTTTACTTATTAAGTTAAATTCCAATGTATACAAGAGCTATAACATTTGGTGGTACACTTTTTAGTTGAGATTTTATATTTTGGTGTACAATGATAAGATAAACTGATATGCATCTTAATGTAAAGCTGTTAGGCATAAAATAAATTAAATTGTTACAGGTCACGAAGCTAGTGGTTAGCTTTTGTGTGACCAACAGGGTAATAAACAAATGGCTACTGAATGATAAAATGACACAAGGGCGAACAAATGGTGTACAGAGATAGTATAAAAGTCTTACCCTTTTTAGTACCAAGCTGGCAGGTCTTCCACTGACAATAAATCATGTAATACAACAGCACTAAATAGAGATAATATTGGATATATTCTTTGTATTGTAAGTGACTGATCACTACCCTGTAATTGATGTATAAAGCTTGTAGTGTTCACTGTGCCTAAGTGGTTACGTAACTGATTATAGATTTAACATTGCCAAAGACTACTCTGTTTCATGTGCCTGTAATTGGTGTACATATTTTTGAGAAGTGGTTAGCCTTTGTCATTTGTTGTTTTAATCGTAATGGAGCCAAGATTAATAATAAAATCTGAAGCAGAATTATATTTATCATTTTGATCCTCTATGAGAATGAAATTAAATGTAATTTTCTTTCATTTTTTTGTGTAGAATAGGGATTTGATCAATTATTAAGAATTAGATTTTGGCTCTACCTCGTTTATGAATGCTGTTTTAATTTAAAAAATCTGATTTTTTTATATTTAATTTTTTTCTAGATTCCTGTGACAGTATTGTATGAAAGCCCAAAACGCAAGGAATCATCACCTGAATTTAGTAAGGAAAAGGAGCTTAGTGTAAAATACTTTGAAAAGTGGAAGGAACATGATCAGATTGAATTTGTGGAGCTGCTTCTCTCGAAGATGACACATTACCAACATAGCCATGTCAGTGCTTTCCTAAAACCTATGCTTCAAAGAGACTTCATTTCATTACTACCAAGTAAGTATTTCGGAATTGCAATAATTCTAAAGACTAAAAAGGAAAACCACTAAATTTCCGATTTATTTGTGAAATTTCTGTTGAGGCTTTAACCCTAAAACCTTTATAATTTAGGTGAGATTTAATTATTTAAAAATAAATGAAATGCGTGAATTTTTCCTCTTTTTTTTAAATTTTGGAATTTCACAATATTGTATCAACAAGACAATTAATACAGAAATTCAAAAAAACAAACTTAGATCAAAGATTTTTTGTATAGCTAATGTTCCAAATTAGTATTTAACAGGTGGTATACAATACAGAAAGTGGTAAATATAGTAGGTAATGTTTAATAATAAATAGACTGCGTATTTAAAATATTAAATTTAAAATGGAATTTATCAATAAGGTAAAACTGTGTCACTTAAGTTTTTGATTGGCTGTTAAAACTTAATTATTTAGTCCACAAGCAGGCTGTGAAAACAAAATCAACTATGTTGGATGGGACAATCAACACACCAGAAAATGGGTTTATGAAACGCCCATTAATTTCTTGAAAGATTTTAATTGTTCATCGCTAAATCTACATTGTTGATCATTAGTTAATGTATTTGGATGTTTAAAAAAGAGTGAATAAGGTACATAAGCAAATACCAAGGCTTTTAACAACTGTTCTCAAGATGGATACAATAACAAGTTTAAGCATCTTACACTGTCTGTTTCAGATAAATATAACCCACACGCGCTTTTAATTTAGCATTGCAGCAAACTGTTTTTCTTCATTTTGCAAAAATACCTAAAGATGTTTTATTAAATGATTTCACTGAAATCAAATTTATTTAAATCTGACAAGGATTTCCTGTAATTTAAAAAATACCTTGTCTGTAAAGCTATCTGAAGTGGTAAGCATCCCAAAGTTGCGATTCATTGTTTAGTTTCTATGAACTTGCTAAAAATACTTTTATTCAAGTTAGATGGATGGTACATGTTAATACAACTATTAAATTAGGTTAAACATTAACTAACAAATCTTAGCTTGTGCATTTGCTTTTTAAGTGAAATTTTTTATTTTCCACTATAGAAAAAGGCCTTGATCATGTGGCAGAAAATATCTTATCATATCTCGATGCTAAGTCTTTATGTGCAGCGGAACTTGTTTGCAGAGAGTGGTGTCGGGTGATCTCTGAGGGAATGCTATGGAAAAAGCTAATAGAGAGAAAAGTCAGAACTGATACTCTTTGGAAGGGTCTAGCGGAAAGAAGGCTGTGGTAAGGATAATTAATTCCACTCTTTTTCCCACAAACAAATGGGCATCAGAATTTATCTCTGCATTATGAACCAGATCCATGCTACATGCTTTATAGCTTAAAGTGATTACAGAGTTTTTGTATTGAAGGTCTATTAGATTAGTCTTAAGCTCCGTTTACTAGAAATGGACATCTTAAATTGAAGAAAACATAAATTTAGATTTGTACCAGATAAATAATTTTCCTAGTTTATATGAATATAATTCATTGGATTATTTCTGCATGAGTTTGTACTAGGTCACAATCATATGCCTTAGTTGTAAATATTTTAATCAATCGGTTAGGACAGAATGTGAAGACTAAATCATTATCTTTACACCTACTATGAAATACACGGTTTAATTTTTCAAGATGTTATAAACACATTGAAAAATTTGGCATTTTTTTCAGGATCAAGCATTTATTTAAACCAGCACCTGGCGAACAGCATCCTGGACACATGTTTTACAGGCGGCTCTATCCAAAAATAATTCAAGATATTGAGGTAAGTTCTTTCATTGATAGTGTTATAAATTAGTTTTCAAAAGAAAATATTTTTTCTGGATCAAATGAAATTATACATATATAAGTTTGGTCCATTTTTAACAATACACTTTGAATATCCTGTTTTCCTGCTTTTTTTTATTTTAAAAGTTGGATTTAATGACCAAATTTGCTTGAATTAATTATTCCATTAGAGCATTGAAACAAATTGGAGGTGTGGACGTCACAATTTACAGAGAATCAACTGTAGAAGTGAAAATAGCAAAGGGGTTTATTGTTTACAGTATGATGATTCAAAGATTGTCAGTGGCTTAAGAGACAACACAATTAAGATCTGGGATAGGAGCTCTCTTCAGTGTGTAAAGGTACACATTTTCATAGATCTTCATTTTTAAACACTTACTTTTTTGGGGGGGGGGGGGTGTCCTAGCCCATTTAATGTAGGGAAAATATACTATAAGGTGAAGAGCAATATTTTTATCCTTTGTTGGCCTAACTTAAACTTTTACTAAAAGACCTTGCATTGGACTTCCAAAAATTCGCAATTCCCATAATGGTGTAAAATATTTTATTACATTTATATGACCAAAAGTCTATAATTACGTTCCTCAGGTGTGTCAGTTATTTGAATTATTTACTGATTCTTCTATGTGAATTGATGTCATACCCAAAATTATTATAAGCACCACTAGCAATAAAAATTACCACAAAAACCAATTACCTTGCACGGGTCCCATGTCTCAGTAGGGCTAAATGCATGCATTCATTATGCCAATGAGGAACAGAGCACATATTAGCACTAATGACTTAGCCTGAAGTCCACAAAAAGTGTTTTCATTCTAGAAATGACTAGGTGAAAATTTAACTGACACATCTATATGAAACATAATAAAAATATGATATGATAGATTGGCTGATTTATTGAAAGGTTTACTTCATTAATATGCACTGTTAAAACAAGCATAATGTAGATATCTTCACCTTAAAGGAATAATGAATTCCATATGTATGGTGGATTCACAAATTTCACCAGGTTTAACTGAAGCTAGAGGCACCAGTTTTCCCTTAAAAACAATACTTAGCGTGTTTTAGCATATCGATTTAGTTCATACTCCCTTTAATAACCAGAACTTAAACATAAGCATAAACTCTCTTAATATTTTAATTTATTTGAACCAATTTTTTTTTGTAGGTCCTCACTGGTCATACAGGATCAGTTTTATGCCTTCAATATGATGATAAAGTTATCATTAGTGGGTCAAGTGATTCTACCGTTAGGTTAGTTATAATGTTTTAATTTATAATTTCGCATATTCACTGAAGTTTTCTTAACTGTGTTAATATTTTCTGATGGGGTCTGAAACAGCTCAGAAACTTGTTTAATAGGACACCAAATAATAACGAAATTGGAATGAAACCAAATCTTTAGCTTTGGCTTAAGTTTAATCATGATTAGTGAGAAATCCCATGATAGAATCGTCCCTTTGATGGATTACACTTGTATTGTTTCCCTGATAAAATTCCCTAGCAACTAAACACTTAAGATCAATTCCCCTCCCCTTCTCCCCAAAGTGTTGTTAAGAATTTCATTGAAAATGGGTAACCTACTTTGCCATCAAAATATACACTCTGAAAATGGAAATTATGTACAACCTGCTCATAGATAGACTATAGCTACGTAATAATGTGTAATCTGAGATCTTAAAAATTACCTCTAGACAAATGAATATTTGAAAACATCTGTAATGTAATAGATGTTAACCTAAAATGAGATTTTAAGACCTTTCAAAGGTTGAAACATACTAGCATAAATTATAACTAAGTTTTAAATAAAATCAAACCTCCATATTCCATGGAAAGTATCGTATAAGGTGTTTAAAAAATCATAAATATCAGAGTTTACACGTTGATGTTATTTTCAATGCCATATCTCTTGTGAATGACCCACAGTTTGAAAGAATTGGCTTACATGGTTCTTCTATATTTTTCTAATTTTATTGTATGGAAACATCTTTTACAAGTTACATTTCTAGCATCATTTAATACCCATAATTAACGTAGGGAATCCTGTATAAAATATAGTTTTTTTTAATTGAAGGGTATGGGATGTTGTATCGGGTGATATGGTTAGCACCCTAATTCACCACTGTGAAGCAGTTTTACATTTACGTTTCAATAATGGAATGATGGTGACATGTTCAAAGGTAAAATTATATTACAATTTACCATTTTTAGGGTGGCTTAGTTAATTTGTTATTAAATTACAATCTTCTTGTAATCATTGGCTTAGACAAAGGAGGATTCCAGATCTGGACTCTCCTTTTGTTCATTACTCTAGTTAAAATTTCAATACCATTTTTTTATCTGGCCACCCTGCATGGTACCTATTGAAAGTAAAATGTTCAACTCTAATATTTATGTGCTAAAAACAGGATAGAACCATAGCTGTTTGGGATATGACCACACCGACGGACATAAGTCTAAGGCGCGTTTTAGTGGGTCATAGAGCCGCTGTAAATGTTGTGGATTTTGACGAAAAGTACATTGTATCTGCTTCTGGTGACCGAACCATTAAAGTGTGGAACACCTCCTCCTGCGAGTTTGTTAGGACGCTAAATGGTCATAAAAGAGGTATCGCTTGTCTCCAGTACAGGGATAGACTTGTGGTTAGTGGAAGCTCTGATAATACAATTAGGTATGTAAAATTTTTTATGATAAAAACTCAAAGGAATGCCAAGGTTTAATTATAATTTTATGCCAATTTCCAAAGTTTTACATTAATATGGATAATTCATAAATGTCCGAGGGCTGTTTATTTTTGGCGTAGTGTTTCTATGAGTGGTATTTGGATAGTTACCAGAGGTTAACTGATTTTTCTCAGTCAATATGGTATTAGTGTACACTTGAACAAAAATAACAATTCAATGTATTCACATAATCTGTGTTATTTTGAAAAATAAAACTTTTGGCATTTTTTGTTGAGAGAATCATAAAAATTTAATTGATTGGAAACTAATATTTTGTTGACTATTTGGATCAGACTCTGGGATATAGAATGTGGAGCCTGTTTGAGAGTTTTGGAGGGTCATGAAGAATTAGTGAGGTGTATTAGGTTTGATAATAAACGAATCGTGAGTGGCGCATATGATGGGTATGTTTAAATTTTTTCGTTTCTTTTCTTAACAATTACTTATTTTGCTTTAATAATTAAAGAAAAATTAAAGTGTGGGACTTAGCTGCTGCATTAGATCCCAGAGCACCTGCTGGAACTTTATGTTTAAGAACATTAGTGGTAAGTTTCAAAGTGCAAAGGAACTATCTTTGACAATATAGTTTTGGCACAATAATTATTTTCCGTAGGGATCGTACAACCCAGATCGGGGTGGTTAAATTTCCGTATAGTACCTAATTATCTGTTTTAATAAATGTCTGTACTCTTTCCAGCTATTTTAATAAGAGTTGGCTAGAAATACGTTACAGGATATGTTAGGATAATATTGATGGGCTCATATTTATATGTTATTGATTTTAAGCAATATTTCATAGTTATTTAAGTTCTGTGTAGTTCTTTTGCTGTTTTTGGTTTTCCAATTTATTGCAGGAACATTCTGGTCGCGTCTTCAGATTGCAGTTTGATGAATTCCAAATTGTGAGCAGCTCTCACGATGACACCATATTAATCTGGGACTTTTTAAACTGCACGCCTCCAGACACGCCCTCCATTAAATCGCCTTCCAGGACATACACATACGTCTCTAAATGACGACACTATTTTAGTTTCAAGATTATTAGGTGTGAGAGCTTAGTCGAATGGTGACCACCAAATCGCCATTCATTTCTGAACTTTTTCACTAATACCTTTAAATTAAATTCCTTCACCCACCCCCTCCTAATAAGAATTACTTCTATTAACCATAATGCTAAGCTCTTTGCGATATTTATACAAATGTAGGCGAAAAGTAACTAATGTGAATGTTCCAAATGTGTCAGTGCGCGCAAAAAATACTATTAAACAACGTTAAATTATCAGTTTTGAAAATAGCTATAAAAAGTTTTATTTCTCAAGTTCCTGCGTGTGCTATATTTCGCTCGACGGTCCCGAGATTAACTTAACTATTAAACTCGTGCGAAGTAGAGAACTTTTTCAAAGGCCTTGCATTGCGTGGTACGGTTGTATAGAAACAATGATCGAGAAATTTAAGACTCGAATACATACAAAACTCCAGCTGGCTGGTTAAATATATATTAAGCGTTTCCTCCCTGTGGATTTGCGACGTATTTGTTAGAGTTAAAGTGTCAACTCTAGAAAAAAAATTAAGTTAAAAGAAACTCTGGCAAAATCGTGAGTTTAAGAAAATTTTTTGTCTGTGACGTCGTGTTTATAATCTTGGAAAATTCGTTTAAAATTTCAATATCTATAATTAGCACATGTTTGAGTAAAGTAACGTAACTCAGTCTTCTTTGAGGCTTTAAATGTAATTTTTTAAAAGACAAGTTTAACTTATCCTTCTTTTTCTAAAAGGTTTATCCGGTATAGGTTTTTGTGAAGCGTGATGACAAGAAGAAAATTGTTAGATATTATTTACTTAGCAATCACTAGGCCTAAAAATGATTTCAATAAAAATTTTAATTGTAAAATAAAACTGGTTTTAAATGTGTTTCTCAATGTATTGTAAGATCTTAATCAGTTTTTTCCACACAATTTCCACTGTATAATTTCTTGGCTTTAAGTAAACTCAACTTGGCTCGTTTTATGATTGTTTTAGGAGAGCATAAGTCATATAAATTTAGCCCAGGTACAATATAGAATTTTTGGCTTTTATTGGGTCAATTTGAAAGTGGTATTCTAGAAAGGAGCTTTGAAAAGCTATGCGAGACGCGGGCTGACGTAAAACAGCGATGGCGACGTTTGTTTAGGGGTTACAAAAGGCTTAAAGTAAGTGTCATACTTATGATCGTACTATGGCCATTTAGACTATTTCCGTCCCATTAGAAGTGTTACAATGATTGTTAAGTTGTACATAAAAGGTTTGTTCTAACAGGGCACCAATCTTTAGGATAGAAAGACAATTAGAAAAATTTTTTAGGAGTTATTGGAGCAAATAGCCGCAATAATTAAACTTAGAATAACAATATAAAATATTTATTATATAGTCTTGTTACAAGATTTAAAAACATATTTAAGAATCTTTATATTGGTACTTCCATGAACATAACAATATGTCTGGTGTCAATATCACAGAATGGGAAGTTGTTTCTACAAACTCTGATGGACTTGTATTCGTGACCCAGCAAGGCAGCGTTTTTGTACCACCAAGCTGCACGATTATTTTCTTTTGGCGTATACATTCTGAAAGATTAAAAGTATTAATCAACCAGAGACTAAAATTTGTAAAATTTCCACCTAAAAAAGTCCGAAACCCGATGTCCGTATTCTTCGTAAAGATCGGGCTCCGCGGCCGTTTCGCAAACCATCAAGCTTAAACAGTTCTTTAAGTCGTTAGCTCGAACTACATCAAAGTACCCCAGCCAAGGATCCTCGTCAGTATCATCAGTATAGGTTTTGCTGTGAGGAATATTAAACGACCGTAAATGTAATCTGTAGGTATTTGCGAAAAAACTATGTACCTGTTAGCGTCGTCGATAGGCCGATTTGAAACATCGTATATCATAACAGCTTCGTCGAAGATTCGTTCAACTGACAAAACGCCGCTTACGTCAGTTACTTTGAATACATTACTCTCCGTCGTATTGAATGATTCCGGTCCGCTATCAACTAGCAACTCGTCACCGCTTGTTACAGTTTCGTTTTCAGTTACAACGGCGTTGAGATTTGTTACTAGAGATAGCTCTCGTTCGTCGAAGGCTACAGATTCGATAACGGATCCAGGCTCTTTCTTATTGACCTCTTCAGCTTCTGTCAAATCCGTAGAATTTGGTTTGTAGTCTTCGTTAGCTTCTTCGGACCATACATCTTCGTCTGTTGTAAATATGGAACGGTTCGTTACCAACAGCAATATCTCGGATTCGGTAGATATAACGGGCGAAATGGAATCGCTTGAAGATAATACGGCTAAGCGTGTATGATTTTCCGCAACCACGTAACCTCCACTTCTTAGCCCCGAATCGTGGTCCCCGATGTTGAAAACTTCAGATTCTGACGAGTTTCCTGGTAATCTGATTCCGTCTTTGACGACATCGTACGGCCCTGATACGATGTAGATGGTGCTATTCAATGTCGAAGATCTTCTATTTATTGGATGGTGGTTTGTCATGTTAGCCAAGACCCTCGCAGCTTCGGTGAATCTAGAATCTGAGAACCCTGGTATGTTTCGCAAAATCCAATTCAGCGGGCTCGATACGATCGACCAGAAACTTCGAGTTGGGGAAACGTATATTAAAACTATTACTAAGGCGAATAAATAGTTGAACTTCATCGTGTCTGACTGGTGGTTTTATTAGTTAAAAGTAAATGATGAATTCTAATAATATTTTGTCCGCTTCGTTTGAATTTATAGCGGAGTTTGTTAGTAAACTTTGCCCTCTTTTTTTCCAACCTTATTTGTTTTTTTTTAAAACGTATTTAATTAGATAAGCGACGGTGTATATAAACCCAAATTTTAGCAAACAAACTAATCGATTTGTATTTACTTCAGTGAGAGGTACCTTGATAAATTTAATAGCTAAACTCGAAAATTATGGTTCACTATCTTAAAATTGAGAGTTCTCTGCTAGTTATATTTAATTTCGGGTTTTATTTTGCGTCGTCTCACTGGCATATTTTAAGTTCTCCTTACAAGTACGTTTACGAAACCGTTGATAACAAGAAACTAGATTTAGGAGCGAAAGTATTGGGCAAAGTGATCACGAAATACGCGACTTACGATTTCAATCAAACAACTTACGAAGCGTTCGCGGTCCAGGATTGGAGCGACAAAATGGTTCATAAGAGGGAAAAATACTTCAAAATGGCTTCGAAACTCGATTTGGACAAATGTCTGTCTCTTATGGTCTGCGAATGTTGCGCCGACCAGTTTTTTTACGGTGACTACGGGAAAAGGACGCGCGATTTCTTCAGGTAACTTAACAATTTCCCATTCTTGTATGCATTGCGTTAATTGTCGTAATTTCTAGGTTCTTAGAACCCGTAAATAATCGAACCCTCGATCACACAAAATGGTTTCACGAAGTTGCTGAGATTGGTTTGATTGGAAAATCGAGACATTTCTGTAAAATTTCTTTTAACTTATGCAAAGCTAATATAAGACGACTAACTATAGTAGGTAGAAAAAAACTTGGTTTTTAAAAACTTGATTCGCAAATATATATATATATTTCGACCTTTATTTATTTATAAAGATTAAATTAGTATTAAATAAAGTTGTTTTATTAGAGTATAATCTGTGCCTTTACACTTTTTCAAACCAATTGCGTTTCGCTATCTCTTACTCTTATTTGAAAGGAAACTTTTAGAAGGAGGGCTTCAGAAGCTAATTAAAATTGCCGCCTATTGAAAATCTCAAATCAATCCAAAATATTTATTTTTAATAAATTTTAATTTATCTCAAAACGTTACGAAACTTGTTATATTATTAACGGAAATTTAATTTATCGATTATTTACTAAATTAAATTAACTTGCGACTAAGCTTGATAAATTATGTCCTTCAGATGGCGTCGGTGTTTCGTAAAAAATCCTACTCCACTATCTTGGGGGGGGGGGGTCGCCGATGTAAGCTAGTCTTTGATCGTTTTTTTGTACAAGATAGATAGTACAGAAACGTTCATTGAGCTCTCTAAAACTGGTTTTCTCCCTTCCTTTCACGCCCCCCCCCCCCTCCCCTTACACTTGTTCAGTCTCTCTAAAGACTGTCTTAGTAAAAGTCGTCAGTTCCTTACGGGCAGTCAGTGTACGACGCTACAGTTTGTCTTGTAGCCAGTATTTCGAGCGAATTTGTGGTTTTTAATTTCAAATAATTTTAAGTAGTATTTTTTGAAAGGTTAAATCTACGACTGATTTTTATTGGATTGATGTTTCGCGTGATTGTTTAACGGTAACCACGAACTCTGGGAGACATAACAACGAACAATAGCAACGGAACGAGTTTCCTCTCTTTAAGGTACGTCAGAGTTTACTTTCTGTTTTGGTGGGGTACGCTGTCCGCCACGGCGGGGTGAGGTCTCTTTTACTACGCTACTCCGTCGACAGAAAATGTGAGAAGAGATATAAGCCTATCAGAACGTCCCCAGCTCTAAGCTAGTTGGTAATTAATTGTTTACAGGTCTTTCGTCTTTCCGTTATACGACCGGAAGGGCGGTAAAATGCGATTTTACAAGTATACCCGATTACGAAATAACTCCATTATTTCATTGTCAAATTGACATTACCGAACCGAATTTCCTCGAATATTTGAGGATCTGTCCCGAAAAATGTTAGGGGGTAAGCGGAGGGGACTATTTCTGAGACACCAAGAGATATTTTTTACTTCGGTTACCATTCTTGACTAAGAGAGATTCCCGGAGGCGATTTCCCACATTTAACCATTTCGTTAGATTTTCGCGTCTTACCCGAACCCGAGGCGAACAAATGTTTTTGGTTTTTCCTCTTCACTGCCAAGTTAATTAACGGTTTAAAATTTCTACTTGGTCCTGTTTGAATTTAAAAATTTGTCCAGTAGAACGACCACAGAATTATGTCTAGGATGTAAATTTTACTTAATTTCTTAATTGCCAATCGCCTTACAATGTAAAAAACCAAGCTGTGGTAATTGTAGACAAGCTATAAAATATAATACGGTGAGTCACCTAAAAATCATCAAGAATATAAGCTTGCAAGAAATTACTGATCCTACATGGTTTTTTTCCGTGCGGAGTGAAAATTTATTTTCGCATCGCACCCACTGCGCGAATAGAAGCTAGCCCTGGACCTACGTGTGACCTCTTTTCTATCCGCTCACGTAACTAGAAAGAGATTGTGAAAACGGGGTTTTTCATCTTAACTCAACATACATTTCATTTGTTTTGTTTTGGCGAAGGATGGCGGACGCGTGGATCGGGCAAAGTTCGTCTTCAGCGGCCCGAAAATCGCGTCTTCCCCATTTACGCGTACATTTGCAGAGTCTGCAATTACAGATCTAGTGATCCACTGGATGAAGTATCATTTATTGGCAAATCCGCGAAAGGCCTACACCAGGGTCGAGTCGCGAGTTTCAAATAGCAGTTAGATAAGTTCGCGTTTGCGGTGGTATCGAGCCCGATATTTTCCGTTGAACTTGTAAAAAGACGCGCTTAGATTGATAAGTAGATAAATTTTGTGTACGCGACCTACCCTCCGTAAAAAAGAAAGAAAGGGAGTTGTAAGGAAAAGTTTCGAAGTAAACAGGTTTTTTTACTTTTTTTTTTCTTCCCCCTTTTGCCATTAGGGTGTTTCTCCCGAGAAAAGTACGCTCCGTAGACTAGGAACTATAGGACCTTTTGGCTAAATCGAGGGTTCGTTGCTTTTATCATAAACTTATGCTTTTATATACAAACAAAGTATTTTTCGCTCGGCTTATTTGCGAATGACGGCAGATTCGACATCAAAAGGAAAACGCTGTTCGCGTGAGTACAGGCTGCTGAACTAAACGGCATTCTTACCTTAGCTCGTTTTTAAGCGTAGACCCGCCGTTGATCTGAACACAGACCACCTACCCCAAAAAGGACATGTATCGCTGGTAGTAAACTCCAGTGGCGTACCTAGGGGGGGGGCGGTCCGCCCCGGGCGGCCCCTTCTAGGGGCGGCATTTTTCACTCAAGAAAAAAATTCGTCTCTTTAGTAATGGTTAACGTTTAGTATTTTCTCGTAGTGAGCAGGCCCGGATTTAAGGGTAGGCATCCTTGGCACATGCCTAGGGGCCCCCACAAAAATTAAAAAAACAATTCCAAAGGATTGAAAAAATCCAAAAATTTGTTGAGACTTAGCTACGGCCCTGGGGAGTTCCAGAGGGCCCCTCTCTAGTTCATTTTATGACCTTGATTTTATTTTATTCTATCACGGCACAAGGTTTTCAGTCCTTAGGAAAAGATTTTTCGATAAATCGGGGATAATTATAAATGAAGAAAGTATTAGAATTATACAAGTTTTTAAATACGAATTTTACTTTCCTGAGTCCGGCGGCTACTATCGTATTAATAACCGTAGATAAATGTCCGTCGAAGTTTTAGCCGATCGTTTTCAGTTTTTAGATTAACGGAAACGGATTATACGGATAGTTGAAATATATCTGTGCTATGTACTGTAGATTACTCATTTGACATTGACACCGACTTTTAAGTTTGTAAGTTCTTTTTTTTTCTGTATTTGTTTTTACTTCATTAATTTTACATGACATTGATAATAAATATAGTAAATTGTTAAGCAAGTTTATTAATCTTGAATTAACCCTTGGTTTAAAATCGAAAATCTAACAATATTATCAATATGTAATCTAAAACAGTGTTGCCAATGTTTGAAAGTTGAAATTCCCATTACTGGGTAGTAAATTTCCCACAAATTCCCACACCTATATTTAGCCCCGCCCCCAAGGAAAACATAACGGAAAACATGCCATAATTTTCAAAATATTTTATAAATTACTTTTTAACATTAAATTTTATTGAAATTACAATGTTTAAACATTTTTGTTGTTAGGCTTGTGCATTGATTGATTGCAGTATTAGGAGGCACCTCCTTTATATTATTTATAAAATCACAAGATTCACGAAAATACACAGCTCTAGATAATTTTGGGCTTACTGTTGATAGTCAAATTTAAAAAAACAGGATAAATACCCGCGGACATGAAAATTCCCACAAAATCAACGTTTTTGAAAAAAAATTACCTTTTCCCACAGAGCCAAAATTAACCCAAAAAATTCCCACAATATGGGAAATTTTCCACCATCTGGCAACACTGATCTAAAGTGAAACCAAAACTTTATCGTTTCCTTCAAACGTTCCATAATGTTATGATGTAGTAGTGTGCACGACCACACAAGACGACAAAATTTTTTTTTTAGGTAAGACTAATATACCGTTATATATAATCCGTTTTAATTCTTACTAAATACTAATTATACCGTATAGTTGTACGTAGACACGTATAATACTTAAAAAAATTTACTTGTGCCCCTCTAAAATTGATCTTTTTTAACTCTGAATTTTATAGGAAAGCGAAGGAAAAATTAAAAACTCTACCGAGGAAAGTTTGGACGCGTTGTTTTCACCGAATGCCATTTTAGTTTTCCGCGAAGTTTTAAAGTTAAATGAAAATGTTTAATTAAGCTCTTCGAAAATCGTCAATATCGTGTTGATATTTCGAACATCAGTATATAAGCTCGTTGTTTTGCTAATCGGTGTACGTATAATCCCCTTTAGCTCGTGATATTATGAGGGTTCGCTATATTTTTATATAAGTCATTGTCTGGTATATATAATATGACTAAATAGGCGTAACGGAAGACGGTGATCCAGAAAAAAATCCTTTTATTAGTGATCCCTTTAATTGGGCCAACCAGTTTTCGGTGGTGGGGAGGCGAGGGGCTTTTATATCAAGGGGACAGGAATAATTCAATTGTCCCTGGTTTTCGATTGTTGTATGGCGAGCAATTGTGTCGCTTGTTTTAGAATTGCCTCTGTCGTTTCTTTTTTAATGATCCATCGCACGAACATCAATTCGGGGCTCTTTCGTGCGCTGACCATTTTCCCGCGCCTCTTTTTGGAACGGTACGAATTCCGACAGTTGGCTTCTACCAAATTCTTCGCGTTTTCTGCCCCTTTAATCGTTGATCAGAGTTATTGATCATATGATTTCATTCTTTCGCCTTCCTAAGAGAAAGTCATAAAGTGGCGATAAAAAAGTATATTGTACTTTATTTGCATTTTTGTTGTCCGACGAACAAAGCTTTATCGATTGACTATTAAGTAACAGATTCTCTAGACGTGCAAAGTAAACGTAATTACTTATTTGCGAAAAATTATTCAGGCACTAAGAAGATAGGCTAGTATCGTTAGTCTCCGTTACCACCGTCGTATGCTTTGTAGCTAAAGTTCGTCTGCTTCTAATAAAATGTAGACGCGATCGTCTATGTGTGAAAGAGTGTCGCGGAAAATCGTAAGCGAACGAACTTTCGATTAAAAGTCCCATATTCTTAGGTACCCGAATGCATTATGAGAAATTAACCGAGTGCTGAGTGTTATGGCAACCTCTCAACGTCCAATGGCAGGGTTTCCACCAATTGTTCACGGTATTCGTCTTAGTATCAATTTGCGATCGCATCGGGCGGGATTTGAACCACCGCCTGTTTGACAGGCGGACGTTCTACCACAGAACCACCGACACTCATTACGCTTCATCGAAAATTAGACCTTAAGCTTTATCGGAAGCGTATTTAATAGAGTACGAAATTTTGGTTTAATTGATATAGAACAAGATTCCGTGTAAGATTTAAATTATTGCATCGAAGAAATTCTAATTTAGCGATTTCTCTATTGATTAAAAACAAATGCGCCACCCAGGTTTTGAACCCGGGCCGTTCAGTTAGGCAGTTGAGCGCTCTACCACAGAACCAACGATAACTCCTTAGCTAAACTGCAAATAAGACTCATCGTAAACATAATAGTTAATAAATACAGTTATAGTGGTGTGTGACGACACCTGGATATATCCTCCGAGGAGAGGTAATATTACGGGCTTGACCGACTTGTTTAATTAGGATATAGGAAAATGATCGTTGATACTCGTGAAAAAATATGTCAAATTATTGAAAAAAATATTTTTTTTTATTATCAAATTTCCTGAGTTTGTGACAACTTTGACTCGGTTAATTATTATTACGTCAGACGTGTATTCACACGGTGAAAAAACTTAATCCTTTGTCATTTTTTCTGTTAACAAAAAGGCTTTTCCCCCCACCATACCGTGAAACCCACGGTTCCATTGTTTTTGAGGTCGTGACGGCAGACGCCAACGAAAAAACCCAGGAAAAATATTCGGCCCATAAAAAAAAGTAGTAGCAGCAGGAGGAGGAAATAAGGGTAGTTGCTACAGAATTTAAAACTTCGTTTGTATACGGCTGTCTATTTAAAATGTACCAATACGAAATTAATAGTTTAGGGGAGATCTTTTCTCGTAGCTTATTTTTAAAATGATAAGATCTGTATTAATTAAAAGGATTTAAAAGCATAAACTGGCAAATAAAATTTAAGGTTCTATGGAATATCTCTGTGACAAAAAAAAACTAAGGTGATAAGGTTATAGGTTATTTATTGCCGTATAAAAATACACTCTTTCGAAACAGAGCGGCTCCGTAGTGGAGCTCAGCAAAAATAGAACAAAAATTGAACAAAAATTACTCAAATAAGCGTAAACAAAGCAAAATTAAAATTAGACAGCAAAAATTAAAATTAAACAGTAAAGGTAAAATTGGGTTAAAGGTACTATCACAGTTAATATCGATAACAATTTCTTAAATGGCGACATTAATGATTACTTTGAGTATGAACTTTAATATTTAAGGAACAACGGATTTTCTTTATCTATGATTTAAGGAAAGCGAGGGGTGATTGGTGCTAGTTGCGTTAAAAACTAGTCGAAGCGCTGGTCAGCGGAGGATTTTTTTCTATTTAGTGGTTACTCCCTTTAATAAACTCTTAAGCCTCGTAATGGTGAATCAAAACCAATTCAAAACTCCCGTCGAAGCTTACGCGATGTACGCCATTTCTTTTTAGGTACGCGAGCTCTACCTGCCCATATAGTATCTTGATATATTTCTTATCTCGCTTTTTAAGTGATCGGCGCCATTAATAAGCCTTCTCGTTGCTAAAATCTTTTATCTAGATTTTACGAGTTAAAAGAATTGTTTTTTTTTTGGAGATACGATAACTGTCACTTTTTGTTTCGTCGATGCTGTTCTTTTAGTGGTCGATGAAGGGGACGCGCCTGGTGGGGCACCATTTGCTCCTCCCCTCCCCAGTATACGAAGAAAACCATCCGAGCGAAAGATTTTAATGAGTGGCCCGACAATTAATGTTTCTCTTAGATTTATTATTTTTCGTGAAAAGGTTTTTTTATACAACCTAGGTCCGCGTATGGTTTTTAACCTAGCCCGAGATACCGATGATTTTAGCGGTGCTAAATATGTTTCGTCGGTTAAATTTGGAAGCGAAATTGAAAATAAAAATGGAAAATGAATGAGAAAGTGCGCTACCTTCGGAGCGTAGGAATGAAAGATTTTAGAATCATTTCCGTTCTCGCTTTTCCTCTACAGCAATTACAGCTCTTAAAACCCGTAATTTTTCGCGAATAAATATTTCGTGATATTTACTGTAATTCCCCACGTCAATGTACGTCGGGAATTGATTTGGTTCATAAACGAAAATTCCCGATGAAGTTTTTTATATCGAACGCGGAAGGTAAACGGAAACTGATAAACAATCTGTGGGACCCCCCCCCCCCCCCGGCCGGTGAAACGTCATTTGTTTTCCATTATAACCACAAAATTGTCAACAGCGTGTGGTGTAGCATTTGTTGTGATTTTCGTAGAGCGACTTCTTTTCATAAAATTATCCCAAAATGTTTTGAACCCTCGTCCGAAAATGTTATGACTAAACGTAGCAATGGGTCCCAATTTTCATTGGTAGAAAATACATACAAACGTTACGCTCTTACAATTGTTAGTGTATGTTTATTAATCTAAAACTTGGGACAACAGCTTTGTCATACTTAGCGTGTACAGTTTGGGTAGCGCAAACTCTGTAACCGACTTTGACGGGGAAACTGCTATTATAGTCGCGAGGAGGGTCTGTGACGATACAGAAATTAGCTAGTTCTTTAGGACAAACGATTCTGTTAAAAATTTTCCCGCAACTACTAATCAATTTAAAGTAATAGTTTCACGTGAGAGCACTAGAACGGCGCGTCCTTTTCGTAAGTGAAGCTTAATATCTTTTCATTTGTTGCGTGCGAGGGATGATTACTGCCGGGAGAAGATCGTTAGAATGGAACGCATAGTGTACTTAAATTACGTCGTTGCCACGAACAAACCTGTTTTCTGGTTAACGGATATGACGCTATCAATGCTCATCGCGTCTATATCTATTGTTACTCTAATCATATATTCGGAGCCAGTACTGGCCCGCTAAAATTGACAATATTACTGCGCCCTATAAGCGTTCGTGGACTAGAACCTCCTCTGTTTCTCCAGAAAATTGGCCCGGACTGGCCATAGGGCAGATCGGGCAAATGCCCGATGGGCCGGTCTGGTCAAAGGACCGTGCTTTGACACATATAGTGCTTTTGTGGAAATTAGGGGGCTGATGTCTCTAAAATGTCCGGCCCGGTTTTAGGTTCCAGTACGGGCCTGAATTAAAATTATAATTTTATTGGCAGAAACGACAATTTAGTTTCGTGTGTAAAGGTGGGCGGAATGTAGTTAATGTTTATGCTAAAACCAAGATGTCTCATCATAAGCGTTTCAATAGTACGAACTCGCGTAATAATGATATCGTAATATTCTATAAAATGGGTTTTGCGGGATTTACGCTGACGGGAACGCGTTGAGTTAAATACGGGTAAGGTTTCGGGTCCTGGCCTGCTATTGGCAATGGGAACGTCGGAACGAGCGTAATATGTTACTGTTTACACGCGTCGCGGGAAAAGCACCAAACAACGTAGCACTAAACCCCGCGCCAATTTTGTCGCGTGTTCAAACTAACTTAATGTCTAATTCTTTAGTGCTCTTAGAGACCACTCATATCACAGCGATAAAACAATCAAAAGTTATAAAATGGAATCCCAGATGTCTTCAAGAGAACCTAAATGAAAAATAACTTCTTTATGGAACACAATAAATTGACATCTCCATTAATTCAATAAGCCCAGTGGCGTTTTACTTAAAACAACATTGCGCGTAGGGCTTCAAAGTGACTTAATTCTTCACTGACGAAGCCTGTAGGATGAAAGGGTTTGTCTTTTCAGATCTTAAGCGCCGCTATTATATCATCACCGGATAGAAATCTCCCAGCAAGAACACGATTCTCTGGATGCTTATTAAATATTTACGTAAGATATTGGAAAATCACCGACGTCGAAATATCGAGGATGGAGCTGAATAAATGCTCGTTCTCTGTGTATTGAGACATAATCGTTCTCCATCTCTGAATGCCGATCTGGCGGGTTTTATTATTGGCGGAGGAGGGAGAGAACTCTTGAAAATTGGATAAGAGGTGTCTTTGAACTCTATTCTCTTCATCTGTAGCGCTATTGCGCGTGTATTTCCGTGGCGTTGAATGCCATTTTTATTTTCCAGCATCGCACTCTGCCTGTGAAGCGGAGCGTGTTATTGTGTCGTGCTGGTGGTGTATCGGTGACAATCTCTTTCACTACGCTTGCCGGGCGAGTTTCTTTCTTCTTTGAACCCCGAACTCTTATTTCCGTAGAGAGGTTGTTAGGTCATCCTTGATTCCGGAAGATACTCTACAGATTACGTAGCAACTTATAGCGCTCCTACAGTCTTTACTCTTTCGGACAAACCCTTTATAAAGTGAAATATTTCGGGTGGCTCACTGAATTCCACATTTCTGCAACGAGAATTAACAGAAGTTTGTAAGGCGCTAGTTACGTGAGCGATTTTTGGGCCATTGTTAAAGTTACAATATTCTAATTTGTCCCTAACGTATCGTTTCCCCTGATTTCTAATTTTTTAACTCATTTTATATTTATTTAGATAACAACCCTAATATAAAACGTGACTTTCAATTTATAGATATTTGACCTTGAACCAACATGGTGGTTTGTACAAAATTACAAACCTGTAATACGGTGACAACCTAGAAATATCAGTTAATTAGATAGTTTTGTCAAACAAATCGTTGAAATATCAGGAAAACTACAATTATTTAGTATAAATTAGCGAATTAGACGAAATTAGAAACCTTCTCTCTTCTTAAAGGGAATAGAACCAACACTTCCAATATTAGCCTCCATTATATGACTTTAGATATTTCTGGCGCTTGTTAGTGAATTCTCGCTCAAATTGTGACGGGGTCTTCCATAAAGAATGCGTTGAGTGTAATGGGAATATAACCTCGAACGCGTTCTTTACGGAAGACCGCAACAACTCCCCGTGAAACCACTAAGCAGCGCCGAAAATGTTAAAGGATATAGTTAGGAGCGGCCAAGACTCGAAAAAGGTAGTCTGGCGCCAATTCGACCTTTGGTGTTATTTTCGCAAAGACAACTTGTAAACGAATTGATCAGCGCGTACCGGTATTGAAACGTTTCTCCGCTCTATAAATACCCGGATTAAGGTCAACTTCATTCTTTCTTTCTTACGACGACGATCTAATTATTTGAAATCGATGGAAAAACTGCCGGTTTTGACACAGAAAGGGCGGTACTTAATTGGCGCTACTATTTTACATTTATTTTTGGTTACTTCACCTTTGGCATTTTAGTATTCCTGGGGGGTGCGAATACCTTTCGAAATCTTGTAGTTTCTTAACTTTCCTCGTCTCCGTTACCCGTACCTCGGGCATTCCTGGGATTGTTTTACACGCTAATTGACGCACCCATTACCTACGTTGCGCGCGCGAACGAATAACCTTCGGGTCCCCCCGCGAGCCTCTTGTAGGTATCTTTTCCGGTTGAAGCAATCCTAAAGTCGCCCACGTCGTTAGAACTCGCAGGATGATCGATTTAGAGTATCAGATATTGATTTTTCTCCTACCGTCAGTTGCCTAATCGATGTCTATTATTTGGAAATATATAAGTTTTTATTGGACCTTTTTAAGGATTTATAAAACTCCGCCAGTACCGCCCCTTCGCGGAATTTGGAGCTTCCGTCACTAAATTTCTACTTAAGTTAGCGATATTCGACACCCATCCGACCCCATTTTATCTGAGGGTAACTTCGAGGGAATATAAATTAAATCGAAAAGTTGAATTACTACTAGTACTATTACTTCTGAAGCAAATTTTTAAAAATTTGGAAAATAATCTACTACACTAACGAAGATGATTTTATATTTTCAACGGAGGGGTTGAAACGTTGGATGGAACGTAAAATTATGATCGTTCGAAATGCCGTAAGAATTAATTTATTAAAATAAATGAATATATGATAGGTGTTATACTGGTTCTTCAAACAAATTTATATTCGCTATTGCCAAAACGATTTAAATTAGCGATGCTATTTCTTCTTGAAATTGTGAAAAATAGTTGTTGCCCTGGTCCTAAGCCGTATCATGCTTTTCCCGAAATTCCTAGACGTGATTGTCGTGGAATTTTTCTCTCGATGAAGGAAAAACCACCTCTTTTGAGTTGTAATCCTAGTGGCCTCCCACGATCTATTTTCCGAAAAGGTCGTCGACCATGTCTCTTGTCCCTGATCGAGATATTAACAGTTATAGAATTTTATCACCTTGCCCCAAAGTACGAGTCATTTCGCAAAACGGTTTTAATACTCAAAACTTCAAGGGCTTCGAAATATGCTCGGAAATATGTAAACACTATGACTCAGAAAAGTCATTATTCTGCAGATTTATTTCGTGGGCCCCGACTTCGGATTCAGCTTGACCTGGAAAACCCGCAAAAGTCAGGGAATTGGAAAATGGTTAAAAAAAAATCCGGGAAAATTATTCCAAAAAGTCAGGCAATTTGAAAATGGCCCCAATAAATCAGGCAAATAAATTTTTGAAAAAAATACATATTAAATATTTTACCTCAAACTTTTCATTAAATATTGTGCCTCAAACTTTTCATTAAATATTGTGCCTCAAACTTTTCATTTATTGTACAAAATTGGTCCAGGAAAACCTGGAAAAGTCAGAAATTCATCCCGAAAATTTCGTACAAACCCTAGAAAATGTCCATAGGACTTGGTATGAACGTTCTGTATAATCCATTTATTATAAACTTCTATATTATCTTATACGCGCTTCTGGTATAACTAAAAGTATAACAATGTCATTCAAAACTTTTATAAAAACAAAAGAGAAGTGAAAGCAATCTACAACAAAATTCTTCATTGCAAATCATTTTAAGAAAGAAACGATTTACACCTCAAAATATCGAACTATTTTTTTAACCAAATAATTATACTTATATCAGTTGCTATATTTCATTAGAAAACTTAATACTTACAAGTTAGTAGTTGAAGTGTGTTTGAATTAGAATTTGTATTAAATTTAGTTTTATTCTGGATTTTAGTATCTCTAAGTAGGTTTAATATAACATAAATACCACAAGTAAAATATAACAATAAGTATGACACAGAACGATTTCGGTTAATGATAGATAGTCCGTCATAGAGCGATTGCTAAAACTGAAATGGTGTAAAATTAAAAAAAAGTTGTAATGAATTAACGTCCATTATTTGCCAAATTACATTTAAATCGACATTTATCAGTTTTCAGGGTTATGTGACGTACTGTTTTTACAAGTTATTATGTTACTTATGATAATAGCAAGTTACTTTTTAAATTTGAATGGTAATTTTTAAAATAGGAAATATGTAGATTTTTAAGCGCGAATTAATTATTCTATTGATTTTGATAATAAGTATAATTTAAAAAGATGAAGTGTATTATTTCGTCTGCCATATAGTTTAACTTTTCATTTCTAAGATGGCGATGAAATAGGCCTGTACATGTGTAGCGAACGAATGTTTATATTATCATAGCTGTTGCTCCCGCGCGCATCTGCGTTCATTTTGATTTTATTACTACGAGGGGCGGTGATATTTTCTTCATCCTAAATCCATCGTATAGAAGGCCTTGGGACATTTTTCTCGGGCATTTTCCCCAGACCCTAGAGAATTTAGGTACCATATGAGGTTTCCATTTTCCAGTATTTTTAGTTCATCCTCTTATCGCCTATCTCCTGCTGTAGTTTTCAGTGAATGTCTTCTAATCCCAGTCTGTGGACGTGGTTGGAAAAACGAACATTTCGCTTTTTTAATTTTATTCTCGAAGACCTATTGGCCCGAGTATTTTTTCATTACTTTAAATTTCTAAGAGTTTAGCCTTTTTTTGCCCGTTTTTTATTATGAACTTTCCTACCTTTTCCCGTAATTTAAGTACATTTTTATCTATAGCTTTTTTCGACAATTTCAGTTTAGATTTATTATTTTCTATATACTTATACTTCATTGGTTTAATTCATAAGATACAAAACTGGACAACAAATTAAGGTAGACGATATAAAACGTCCTCTAACGAGGAACCCGGCGGAAAAGTGTTGAAAACGGAAACTGCGTTGCACTGCAATTGAGATCCGTTGGGTAACGATAAGTTTAAGCATTCCCTTGAAGGGCCTTGATTCAATAAACCGCGCTTTTTTCGCAATAATTAATCGCTATTAAGAAAATCTAGATATAGTTACGATTATTTGTAACTTAAATAAACCCCCCCGGGATAAAACTCAAATCTACGTTTTAGTCGTCAACTTTGGTGTAACTGATACCAACAGCCTGATGCATTCTTGTTTGAAATTTTCGTACGCAGGCGTGCCGGACTAGGGTCTATTCAAAATCGTTGGTTTCCTGTTTCTTTCCCCTTCCGTTCTTCCCCTCCCCGACATTTCTTATCGCGTAGACTCGAATATGGGGGGGTTGGTAAATAAGCGGCGGAGGGAAGGAGTTTATTACCCGCTAGCTCCCCGCAGAGGCTGTTTGGATCATTGCCGACCATCGCGAGCAAATGCTGGGATACATCTCTGGCGATGCTCTGTCTCCCTTTCTGAATTCGCTTTCCCGAAACCTCCCCAAGAAAGAAGTTCGCGTGAAAATGGCGCGGCTGCCATTTCTTAAAAATTGCGATCAACCCATATACTCGCGTTTTCAAAGTACGGTTTTGGCGCGGGCCCCGTGAATACCAACTCCTATAATTTCGTGAATCATCCGTGGAAGAATTTTTGCGCTATTTCGACCAAGTTGTCGGTGTTAAATAATCATGATGCGTCTTACAAATTTTGCGAAGAAAATCGGACTGGCGAAAGGTAGGCCAAGGCCCGATATTTATAGTTTGAATTAGTTAATTATTTAAATATTCTTCGTTGGTAATCGTTACTTAAAGGCCTATGGAGATTTAAAATTACTTATCGCAAACGGTTTTTGCGTCTCCGTTTCGTAGTTTAATACTCGCCATGTACATCTCCCAAATTATTGATCATCTTTTGTTGACATTGACAATTTGCAATTATGAATAATAAGGAGCTTATGTTTGTGAAGTTCGCGCCATTGTGCCGACTCATAAAGATTGCCAGATATAATACCAATCGAGGGGCTAACCACTCTTAGAAAGTCTGTACACCGGATTACGCTTAGATTAGCACTGCCAAAGGCAGGGACTCCAAAGATTTCGCGTAATCCCAGTAGTACAGTCAAAGGTACGGCTCTGTACACCGATTACGCGGAGTGATCAGCCCCTCGATACCAACCAAATTATAAACTTCTAATCTAACACGTTTTTAATTGTTAACTTTAACATTTCCGTGTCTAAAAACTTATGTTGGGTTTATCATTACGGACAATAAATCTAAGAAATATTTTAAATTCAAAATTCTTTATTTTAATCAACTTGAATTTCCAAGTTAAACAACTGGATTAAAAACGTCTTTTTTTTGAATTTGTGTGAGGAATAAGCGTCGATAGTTTGTGGTGGGCTTACGAGCTTCGCTAATTAACCGGCGCGTTAGATAGTGTTGTTGTTTTGTAAAATACCGGCGCTTCAACAATCGATGTAAACCGGAAATAGCTAGTTTTTAATAGTCTGCGGAGTGATAACCGGCACGAAGGCGCTTCCGTTTCCTCCGGCGACGTTTCCTCAATTTATTATTCAGTAGAATCGGATGAAGGGAAAGAAGAACAATCGAACAACACCCCCCCGGACGACTACTGAACGCGTACGAGCCTTATTCGACCTATGCAGCTTGGACGCCGCGACAAAAAAATTCCATTGTCCATAGTCCGCGGCGTCGGGAGGCGAAAATCGACTTACCGCATGAAATCGTCGCTTCCGCCGCGGGAACAGGCTAGAATTGGAGCCCTTCCTTTTCCTGCTTTGTGTTTCTTTTCAACTTCGACCTGAAATGGAGATTTCGTTCGCTATGGGCCTCCACTTCCCCGCGGAACGCATTCCCTCTCGTTCTTTTTACTGTCAAGTAACTACGCGCTTGCCTAAATGCCTATACGATATTTTTATTTTATACGCTTAACCAGTGGCGTAACTAGGAACTCCGTGCCCCCCCCCCCCGCGAAAAACGACTCGGGGCCCTTTTAAAAAGCACCAATTTTAACCATAAATGTTGGGGGCCCCCTAGTTCTCGCCCCCCCCCCCGCGCCGCGGGGTCTGCGGGGGCGCTATTTACCCCACTGCGCTTAACCATGTGTAACGTAACCACTCGTAAGTATGCCATAATGATATTTTCTCTAATGAAACCTTGTTTCAGGAATATAACGTAAACTACGTCACTTCCAACTCCGTGACTAAAAACGCGTCATCTACTTTATACATGGGAAATGAATTTTAAAAATGCGCAGATTCCTCACGCGTTTCTGACTGACTCTATATAGTTTTGCTCGTGCCTCGTGATCACCAGATTTTGTTTCCATTGTAACCTGTTTAATAGTGGTAGCGAGTAAGGTTATTTAGATTTTACAGATAGGTGGTGCTTCCAGCATTTGATAAAGTTTAAGTTGTCCTCCCGTACGGGCTGATTTTTTTTGTCCCGTGAGACAAAACTTGGACTTAGATCTTAAGTTTATATTCTACTTCATTGGTTGGAACCGATAACCGATTTATGAACACGACCTGGAAAACCTAGAAAAGTCAGGGAATTTGAAAATGTTTCCAAAAGGTCAGGGAAAAGTCAGGGAATTTGAAAATGATTCCAAATGGTCAGGGAATTTTAAAATGGTCCAAAAAGTAAGGAAATTTTATAAAGACCCCAAAAAATCCGGCAAATAAATTTTTGAAAGATTTATTGAAGATACATAATAATATTTTTCAAGATTTTACCTCAAAACATAAATTTATTCTACAAAAATGGTCAGGGAAAACCTGGAAATGTCAGGGAATTTAATTCGCGTAATTTTGTACGAACCCTGATGAATTCTAGTTGAAATCCAGCAACGTGTTTTGGTTTTAAATTGCGTTTTATAAAAATTTGTACGTAGTGACGTTCCTGCTTGAACTTGACTACATTTAATAATAACATAGTAGGACACTTAACGTATATGGTAGTATTAATAATGAAATGCATATAAGTGGTAGTAGTAACAATGAAATACTACCATAAGTGGATAATAAACAAAAGGATGACACTTCCTATTCACCCAATGCAATTTTTTTAATGATAGTCTGTTTCGCCAATGACAACGTAAACCATTGCGTACCGACGGACTGACAACCCTCCGCAAATAGCTCCCAGTATTTGGAGGAAGCACGGAAAGGTTTTTTTCCGCAAAGCAGCCCTATTTGGGCGGAAAACCGCCCATCTGGCAACTCTGTTGCCAAGGGAAAGAGTAGAAAGGGGCGAGTTTCCTGTTCGGAAACTTCCTATTTCGGAATTACTCTATGAAAGACTATCATTAACCTAATCCGTTCTGTGCCATACTTATGTTTGTAAACCACTTATGATACTACCAGTAGCATATCCCTAGCATGGTATTCGTCTTCTCAGTGTTACCATTAGTGACATAATAAATAAGTATGACACTTCCTATTGTTTTAATGCTAATTTCCTGACCGAACACTGATATTCTCGTCTTGGACTTGCACTCGAACTGACATTGTGAGTATCGTGTTATTATAGTAGTACATTTAGCCTAAACCTAGATTGCGAATCAGTTCGATGATAATTTTTCCCATTTGACATACTTAATTTTATTGTGTTACTTATGGTGTTACTCATTTTTTTAAATAAAAGTCGAGGCCAGTGGTGGGAATTATAGTAGAAGTGTGCCAATATAATATTTTAGAGATCGAATATCCAATATTTTTTTTAACCAGTCAAATTCGAAATATAATATTTAAAACGCCGAATAGTTTGGTCGACTATTACCAAACAGGTTTCCTTAATGTGGAAAGAATAATTACCCACCCCTCTTCAGTTCCCGCTAAAAAATGAACTAGGGAGTTGTGGGTATCCACGTTCGATATACATGTCACCACCTATTAGTCACTAGATGGCGATAGTGAAGTTATGAAGGCGCGAAATTTGAAAACTTTGATTAAATGCAGATCGCTTTAGGAAAATGCACAAAGTATGAGAGATATAGAGCAGAGGTGTAGTTAACTCAGGATTCTTATTTTCCAACCTGACAGGCCAACTAAACATGCGATACCCTTTTGGTTAGTTTTCTATCTCGTCATTTTTTTCGGACGCCGCCTATTTAACAAGCTATGTGCCTATAATTTTGTTTTCCCCCCGCTCTCGGAAAAACGTTGGCACGCCCCGGACCATATGGTTCACAATTTGTTTTTAATTAGTGCGGGGTGGATGGCTAAGGCGCGGAGGAAAGGCAAGGAGTAGTGTTGTAACAGGTTGATACTTTTGGCTTGTTCTTGGATTTCGTAGTAGGGTGATAACATGGACTAATTAACACAGGGACACCCCGTTCCCATGTTATTCCTATCGGGATCTCCGAAAGACCCTTGTTAAATACTCTTCCTCTTTTTATCCCCCCCCCCCCGACAGAATTTTCCTCGGGTCAAAACGTCACAAAAAGGAAACGGCTACCGCCATCTAGTATATAGTTTTCAATAACATCTAAGAATTTTGAAAAAAAAAGCAGACGGTTTTATCTTGGATAATTTATCCAAGGTTCTATCTCTGTTTTTACAACGGTCTTCTCTTGCCGCGACCATACGTTTTATGATAGTTTTTTAGCATTAGATTATATTTTTATTGGGAAAAATGAAAAACTCTTGTGTATGGAAATCGTGTAAAAGTGATTCAAGATACAGCATATGAGTGGAGTATGTTTTATATCATTCCCTAAACCTTAAATCATCCTCATCTACAAAATAAAACCAATATTACAATAAAGAAATTCGGAAATTGATAGCGATAGAAAGGCTGTTTATTAAGCCTTGGTAAAGACTTACCAGAAATAAAATTGACATCCAATTATCTTTTTCCCTTTTTTTAGGTGGATAAATGAACATCGTTTCATAAGTTAATGAAGAAAAATTCATTTTCTATTTAGTTCAAATTAAGAAGGGCAATTCAAGCTAATTTTAATCCGAAAAACGAAACTGTAGGCGCCACAACATGGTAGCCACATTGACTAGGTTTATGACTTGTTCACCCCCCCCCCCCCTTTTTCCTCCTTCCCGTTTGACCCTAGTGTTCCGTTAGTTCTTAACTATACCGCCAGAGCGCACATTTAACAATCGCCCGAAGCAAATATTCAGGAACGGGGTGTCCCTGTGTTAATTAGTCTGAGTGACGCTATGACGTCATTTTACTACGATTCTGTGGTGGCGAATAGTCAAGTCTTAGTATAAATGTTTTTTCGAAAATGGCTGACGGTGGGTTTTTTAACAGATAAATTCTGGATAGCTGATGTTTTTATCAGTTTACTCTCTTAACTCCAGCTTTTGAGGAGTAAAAAGTGTAGTCACATTGCTCTGACCTTGACGAATAGTTGACGGTATAGAGTAATTATAACCAACAGAACAAGCGAATAATTCCATTTAGTGTAAAAAGTGTACACCTCTTGTTCCAGAACAAACGAAAAAATTCGGCAGGAATTTCATCTAGCTCGTCCGCTGCCGTACCTCTTGATAGCATATACAACCGATAAAATTTTGGCATTTTTCAATACTTATTTCCGAAATTTCCACGATTCTGTAACTCTTTAAAATTGCCCTTTAAGGGTGGACATCGGATCTTTTTTCGCGCGTGATGACGTTATTCGCGACCGAAACTAGTCTAGGTGGCGTATCGGCGCTAGCTTCTATGATCTTGCATCTGCTACAGACAAATTAATAAATGCCAAGGCTTAAGGAATATACATTGAATATACATTGGAAAGAAAAACCGATAGAAATCGAATTTTACTTGAATCTTTTTCTAAGTAAAATGCAGGTATCAAAGAATAAAATAAATCGCTTATCTTTATCGTACGACAAAAATCCGTAATAGCAGTATTAGATTAGAGGAAGTTATCATACCAGAGAGAGAGGGGAAGACTAGGCGGGATGCCAATTTGTCCACCCTATCACGGGAGTAAGACCGAGATCGGTACCTGGTGGAAATTTATAGAAACCCGGGAAAGAGACGATATAACCGCTGAAACGTCTTTGCGATCTATTATGGATATTAACCGTTTAGAAAGTGAGACAGATGCATCTAGGAATATGAATTTCCATCCTCCTAGGGTGCATCAACTCAATATAGTTATTATTTAATTAGCAAATCTAAAACCAAAAATAAAAACGTGGCAATAATAACCAAAAAACGGCCAAGAATACTAAGCCTTCGCCAAGTTTTAAATCGGTTTCTTAAGAAGGAAATTAAAAAGAACAAGATGTCAAAGACATTTCCGTACACACAATCCCGCTGATGTGTTTAGCCCCATTTTTATGCTCGCTGGTAGCGGGTAAAAATCGACAAAATCCGCTTCCGCTACACACTTTTTCACTTTCCGCGTCGATCTGTTTCAAACAGATATTTTAGCTTTATTTTCACGCTTGCGAGTGGCGGATGCGAATTTTGACGATTTTTATCCGCTACCAGCGAGCATGAAAATGGGCCTTTAATGTTCACAGTCTGAATAAAACATTCACCCCTGTCCCAGATTTCAAAAATCACAGTCTGAATGAAACATTCACCCTGTATCAAAATTCGCGCCAGAAAAACCCAACACCGTAAGTAATCAAGCCCGATATAAAAAATTCACCTATATCAAAATTAGCTCCAGAAAGTCTGCAAAAAAGCAAATAATCACAGTCCGATATAAAACATTCACCCTGTATCAAAATTCGCACCAGAAAGCTCTAACAAAGCAAATAATACTAAATAAAGAATTTAAACAAAGTTCTGCTACTTCATGGTATAATTTTATTTACAAGTTAAAAATATTTTTTTTCAATGTTTTAGTATTGACAAAAGTGACATAATTACCAAAAGTGTGACAATCCCTGTACTTTCGTATGCTAAAGGTTTAATGAATGCTCGACTCGAGATCAACCACATAAAAGTCTATTTATTGTCGCCTTTCTGGATCGTTTTTTAGTCTATGGTATTATATATAATGGTAGATGGCGATAGCATCTCCAGAGAACGACGAAAAATCAAAAAATACACTAACTTTGACCAGTGCTACTCAGTTCCTCCGTTCCTCACTACGAAGCGTTAATTGTTGGTTTTAACTTCCTTCCCTCCCCAAGGCATACTTTCCCTGTAAGGCGGGCTTCTCGGCTAGTCTATATTATAACAAGATGTCACGGACATTTGAGTACACACAATCCCACTGATGTATTAACTTAATAAACCCAAGAGGAATGTTATCGGAAAAGAATTATTCGAGTTACCTGGTTTTGGAAATAAGGTGGCGGAACGCGAACACGTTCATTTAAATTAATTTGTATAAAAACCAAGCGTTTCGAGTTAACTGGTTTTGGAAATAAGGTGGCGAAACGCGAACACGTTAATTTAAATTAATTTTTATAAAAACCAAGTTTTCCGAGTTACCTGGTTTTGGAAATAAGGTGGCGAAACGCGAACACGTTCATTTAAATTAATTTTTTAAAAACCAAGTTTTCCGAGTTACCTGGTTTTGAAAATAAGGTGGCGAAACGCGAACACGTTAATTAGGTGAAATAAAATATGTTGTGATTCCACATTTCCCCTTATTGGCGACGGAAATCACAGTGGCGCTCTTAGCGGTGGTGGAAGAAACTACTAGAGTTAGCAGACGCTTCACCCTTATAGGGGTAGGCGTCGCGAATAGACGCGTGCTCTTGATTATCTCAAAGATATCCCCAACAGGGCCCAATTCCGAAAGGCCCTTGCTGCGTACCTGAATCTGTACGACTAGCTCCTCCTTGTCTCGACGTGATGGGTTTATAACCCTTTGTCGGGCGTAAACTGAACTAAAGAACTAAAGAACTAAACCACTCAATCTCTCTATGGTAGAGTGAATAGCTTATTTACCTTATTTTGGAACAACCAGTAGCTAAATTAAAAATTAAAGGCAATTAAAAGTGACTGACTGTCTGACCGCGACAGAAAAACCTAAATTGAAACTTTTTTTTTTTTTAGATACACAAACATCGGTGTCGACCCGAGGCCTTAGACACCAGCACACACACAATAACTGATTAATCAGGGTGAGATATGTGTAACGGCCACGGGGGGATATGTGGGGACAGGGGTGGGGACACCCGTGGCGGAAGTATCCCGACCACCCGGTGGGGGATTGGTAGTCGTCCTCACACGGCCTTCCACAAACTCTGCCTCCCGGACGCCTGGGATTACAGGAGTGAGCCACTACTCCCGGCCCTAAATTGAAACTAAACAACTTAACAGAGATATACTATTAGTTCTTCTGTTCATAGTTTACGGTACCGTGATTCACGCCAGATGTCGATGGATGGAAAAAAGCGAAAAAGAGCTCGCCCTTTAGACTTGAACTTCGTTGTTCTTGACTATGGGTAGTTTATTTTGTTAAAACGTGACCACAATAAGCTCGATAGTTTTTGAACATTTGTAAATGACCCGTTCGTCATTCCATGAAAACATATTTCTGGATTTAGTTTTTATCAAGCAGGATCACATTCAGAAAAAAATATCTCTTGAAACTCAGATATCCTCGTTATCGAATAAACATTAAGCTTACACATTCCCTCTCGGTAAAATATTGAATTATTAAAAAAGAAACTACAAATTCACAATCGCCCCAAAAAGACCCAATATTATCTCGGAGCTCAGATCGTTATACTAATCAAAATGTTTAGCTCAACGTGACGTATTCACTCGAATAAAAAAATATTAAAATTTTATCGAGAAAAAACTTCAGTGAGCAATATGTACCTAGGTTTTTTAAGTGAACTAGAACACGAATGACGATTCACTCATTGTTTTTTGTGTCGAAACCAAAAAAGAACGACTCTTTCCGCGAGATTACCATGTTGGTCGATCATACTTTTGTTCACGCTGGTAGTGCTAAAACGACCCCACTCATAAATGAAATTGCAGGGATTACTAGATCGGGTTACGCCATGATATGAATGCGTGATCGCAGGCACTATTTGGTCAAGCTCTGTAGCGAAACTGGTATTAACAACTCTCGAAATGCCCATCTATGATAGTGCCTACCGATTGAGATATCAATCGCCTTTGTACCACTAACGTACCGCGAGCAATCGTGTGTACGGCAGCTGGTCAAAAAATATTTAGTGGCACACTTATGCTTAACTTCTGGGCATAACAAATATTTAGGGTCACACTTATTTTTTACGCGCCTGTTCATACGTTATTGTTATTGCAGGCAGGCTTTCAATGGAATGCGAATATAGCTTCATCGCGTAAAGAATTCAGGTATGACGCGAAATGGCTAATTAACTCACTTAAAATTAACTTTTTCCAACGCGGCTGCAACCTAAGCTGGAATAGGCCTAGAAGTAACAAAACTGGTGATTTTTGATCAAATCTTACTTACCTACTTCCTGTCGTACGACGTGCGTAAAAAGGGCGTTAAACGTGCGTAAAACGTTGGGTGTCACACTTATTGTTACTTCTGGGAACACGTTGAAAGCTCGGCGCGAACGGCCTTGAAAAATGCGAGAGGGAAACTGGCGTTTAGAACTCTATAGACACGCGGATTTACCATGTCGGAAGTCGCGGGGGTCCGTATACGCTGTCCAAAAAACCTCACTTAAAATTAAAATTAAGCAACGTAATTGCAAATCTAGGTTTAAGGGAAACCACAGCTATTCTAAAATATAACTCTCATGAAAATCGGACTTAAATTAAAGAACGTTATGTAGACTTTTAGGCGAAAATATAAAACCGCGAAAATTGGGGTCCCGTAAATTAACCAGGAAACTATACTTAAATTTAATATTTACTGATATAACTGAAGTTGTATATCCGCTGAATCCTAACCTTACCAAAAATATTTTTTTTAACATTATCGGACTTAATTTTAAATAAAATATCAACCACACAAAGCGAAACCACAAAAAATAGTAAATTGGGCATTTGCCCAACTTCTCGGGCTCCGATCCCAAAATTACGAAAATCCCGTCGAGGCTATAATAGTGCCTATCGATTGAGATATCAATCGCCTTTGTACCACTAACGTACCGCGAGCAATCGTGTGTACGGCAGCGGCGGCGGCGGCTACACAGTAGGTGATCGTAATACACACAAATCCCTAAGGATTGTGTGTAAAAACCACTTCGTCGTCGTTCGAGCTTTTGGTTAGTCAGTAAGGAAGGCGAAGGCGGGCCGGCGAGGAAAAAGCGACCCGCGGAACAGAGGGAAACCGAGACTGCCTTTGGTTTCGTTACTGAGGTGGTTCCACTATCTATTTTGAGCTTTTGGTTAGTCAGTAAGGAAGGCGAAGGCGGGCCGGCGAGGAAAAAGCGACCCGCGGAACCGAGGGAAACCGAGACAGCCTTTGGCATCGTTACTGAGGTGGTTCGACTATCTATTTTCTCAAAATCTGTCGCCCTGAGAGTTGAGCCGTGTTTGTCCCAACCCGCAATAAACCCGAAATTTTATCTCTCCACCGCGAATTTCGGAGGGGGGGGGGGGAGAAGGATGGTATGGGGTAGTTTCAGAAGGCATGTGAGTTTCGGGGTCGTTCCGATTTGAAAGTCCCGTGGATTCGGGAACGGAGAGGGGCGGGGGGTTTCGGGGTCGTTCCGATTTGAAAGTCCCGTGGATTCGGGAACGGAGAGGGGCGGGGGGTTTCGGAGTCGTTCCGATTTGAAAGTCCCGTGGATTCGGGAACGGAGAGGGGCGGGGGGTTTCGGGGTCGTTCCGATTTGAAAGTCCCGTGGATTCGGGAACGGAGAGGGGCGGGGGGTTTCGGGGTCGTTCCGATTTGAAAGTCCCGTGGATTCGGGAACGGAGAGGGGCGGGGGGTTTCGGGGTCGTTCCGATTTGAAAGTCCCGTGGATTCGGGAACGGAGAGGGGCGGGGGGTTTCGGGGTCGTTCCGATTTGAAAGTCCCGTGTCTCTCGGCGTACGATAGTCCCGTGGCCTTTATGCATCAGCCATTGAATACAGGGGTTTAATGGGATACAGGGGGGTTTGGTACGACTTCGGGTTTGAGTTATTTTTGCGAGGAAAAGGGTACCACGGAAATTCTCGCATGGAGAAAAGGGGGAGAGTGTACCACGGTAATTATCACCTGGGAAAAGCGGAGAGGGGGTACCATGGTAATAAAGTAGCAGCACTCCGTAGCTTTGGCCATGGAAGCCAATGTGGGCGCGAATTTTTTATGAATAGGAAAAAGCATGGGTGAAGCACTTGTGACGTAGCACTGCCGTTACTCTATTATCACATGGGCAAAAGGGGGAGGGGTACCCCGGTAATTATCACATGGGAAAAAGGGGGAGGTGGATACAACGGTAATTATAACATGAGAAAAAGGGGGAGGTGGGTACAACGGTAATTATAACATGAGAAAAAGGGGGACGTGGGTACAACGGTAATTATAACATGAGAAAATGGGGGAGGTGGGTACATAGGTAATTATCACATGGGGAAAAGGGGGAGGAAGGAGGAGGAAGGGCCTTACTGGCGGTACCCCGGTAATTATCACATGGGGAAAAAGGGGAGGTAGGGCCTTACTGCGGTGGTTCGACTATGGGGAAAAGGGGGCCACGGAAATTCTCGCATGGGTAAAAGGGGTTGGGGGGCCGTACTGGGGTGGAGTGCCTCGAAACACACAACTATCTTAGGGACCGCCTGTAAGGCGGGCTTCTCGGCTAGTAAAGTCTACAACATAGTAAATAATCACAGCCCGATATAAATTAAATTGAAAGAAAAAAATTAATTATAACGCCCTTCTTATTCACCAACAACCACCGTCAGGAGACATGACTCCTGCCACCGTGTATAGCAAAAACCAAAATAGTAGCAAACGTGAACTTTAGAACAGATAAATAATATTTTTGAGTCTAGTAACACCTAATTGATACCTCTTTAAAAGCTATCTGGTTTATCCTGGGCGTTGCGGGAAATTAGAAATTCGATTAAATTTGGATTCTGTCCCATTGGAAAGTGCAAATGACCATCTTTTTGTTTTTCAATTTTAAAATTGTTAACAGTGGCAGCTAGGTTTTAATAGTCCCCATCGATTGGTATATTTGGTGTTTTTGTAACGCAAACGGTAAAAGAGTAATAACGCGAAATCTGTTCAAATTTTAATCACCCAGAAGCGTGGGGGTCCACTAAATTGGGCAAATGGCCAACGTCTTAGCACCCGATTAAAAAATATTTGGCAATGGCGAAGAGGGTTTTCTAAGTCTAATCGACCGACGTATCGTTTGATTTTGTATTGCAAACGGTTCGAGAGTAATCGCGGAGGCGGACTACACTGTACGTGAGTTCCAAAGTTAACAAATTTACCAATGTTGATATGACAACAAAGAGTTATTACCCCCTCACAGAATCAGTGGTAGTTGGGACATTAGTTTGTGATATTTCAAAGATGATCAATTATCATGTAGAATTAAATTATGAAGTTAATTTGTATTTAGGAATTTTGGCATTAAAGGTATAGAATATTGAAGCATATGTTTTAAATAACGCAGTTCTTGACGGAACAAATAAACTTACATCATTTTTAAATATATTAGTAGCTTAGGTAAATAGGTGTCATCCCAGTCCCACCCTTCCATGTCTAACAACACTTAATATCAAAAGTAAATAGTCATAAACCGAAAGTCTTGGATTCGAGTCGTTTCGTACCTTCCCCAATGGATTCCATCTAATCTGAGTTGCACACCCTTAGTTTCCGCCACCCCAAAAAGCCATCCAATCAAAACGGTTAAAAAATTTCGAAATTTTCGGCGGGAATTTGTGAAATTAGCCCCTCTGATACTAGCGCTCCTGGCGGGACAAAGTGTAACCTCTTCAGGTTGTCTGCCTTTTTTTATTCTATTTTGATTCCACGTAAGAGGATTCGCGATGACGCGTAAAAAAACTGCAGCTCATCTGCTAATAATGCCTAAAAAACAAGCAAATCAGTGTAATTTTTACATTAAGGAATTGTTTAAGGTCGGAGTAAAAAACGAGTTTTTTAAAAGTAATGAGAAACATAATGATATTACAAAACAAAGGGAGCCGGTATCAAAGACGGTACTAGTTCTCAAAAAAGAGTCGTGTTATTAATAAATCATCTTGAATTATTTCCTCCATACTTCGATTGTATTGCATGGCCTCTTTTCTTTTTTCCAAGTTGATCAAGTTTAACTTATCATGTTGGCGCAAACTTTCTTTCTATCGCGGAAACCGACGTTTCTGAAACCGGATTTCGCATGTACCTCGCGCAATGCCCAAATTTGTAGCGATACGCGAGGGGGGTCGGCACCGCCAAGAAGGGATAAAATAGTTTCTCAGTTTTGATGGCGCTTGCCTTGGTGAGAATCCAAGACTTTCTGTTTGTCTATTTACTTTTGTTAATATCTTAAGTCTTGTAAAACGTACGATATAGCAGACGATATTTTAATTCCATTAGATCACGTTAGATGGCGGTATCGTTACCCAGCCTCCCTCGAGAATCTTCTCTCCTTTTGAGGGGGTGGATTTTTCAACGAGAAAGAAACTTACCCCCACGCTTTTGTACGGCATTTGCGTTTCCAGAATTTGAGGCTCTGTAGTAACTTCTCCTAATCTAATTCTGGTAATGGAAGAAGTCGAAAAAAAAACTGAAAACAAACATCGAGTGTAACTACGCCGCCATTCACGGGCGGATTTAGACATGGTCTTTAAGGGCTGCAGCCCAGGACCCCTTCGCGATCAAAATATTAATAAAATCAATTTAAATTAAAAAGGGGTAAAAATATATAATTTTTCCAATGTCGAATGAGTCGCCACAACTAACCCAAAGAGGCCCCAAACAGTGTTAGTCCAGGGCTCCCTAAAGTTAATGGTCTGCCCCTGCCGCTATTTTAACAATCTAGGATCAAAGCCTACTCAATAATCGGTCAGAGCCCTCTGAACCTATTAGGCCCGACCTACGAATAACGATGCTTTAGCAGCTACCTATCTACGTATCAATGGCAAACCAAAGGAGGCGCAGCTATAATTTTCGGTCGCGAATACCCAATATCAGATACAATCCTAACTTACTGAAGGAGTACCGTTCACCGGTGCTAACCCCATTATCCCCCTGACATCACGATGTCGTTACAAAACGACTTCTTACCATGGATAAATCAGTATACCTTACAGGACACTTCTCAGATAACGTTGTAGGAATCTTGGGGTAGCGGTCGTTCTTAACAATGCTGCCAGTTTTCTTCGTTTCCCCATCTTGTGGAATTGGGTTATGCTATAAGGTTTTATTCAGGTTTAATTTAGTTTTTCACTCTAAGACCTATCGGTACGAGCTATTTGTAAGTTTTTAATTTTCTTCAAATTTGTTTAGGGTTCAGCTTTTTTATCCCTTTTCATAATGGACTAATCTACTCATGACCTTTCTAAGATCTACTTATTCGCTAATTTTTTCATCCTTTTTATTCAGGGTTGCCACACGTCAGGGAATTTAAAAATGGGCCTAAAAAGTCGGGAAATTTTAAGAATTTGTAAAAAGTTAAGGAATTCAATTTTATCTCGACTCATTTTGAAGGTAATTTTACTCTAGTTATCTACCAAATTCTATGATTATTTAGTTCGTTTAAAGTTTTGGTAATTTTTTTTTAACATTGCAATAATACCTTTGTACCGAAATGTCGGTTGATTTCAATTTATAAACTTCTGATAAAAGTAAAATATAATGCCAAAAATAGGCGCTTAAATAAAACATCTTCAATAAAATTGCCAAGAAGTAATATTTCTGAGAGCCAGTTACTGTTTATACAATGCTAGTTGAAATCATAGATATAGGAAACGTTAATACATTTCTTATATCTATTATGGTTGAAATAATGTAAACTTTTCGTGGCGCCATCCCTAGATTAATTTCTGAACTATTAATTAACAAGGCTTTCGTGACTCGTCTGCCAAGTGTTATATAGACATAGCCGCCTAGATTAAACAAAGCCCGTGCATGGTCGGAAAATCTTTTTTAAAACTGGCATTTTAAGGACGCTAGGGTTGACCGCTTGGTGGCGTGTTATGGACTAGGGACGATTACGCAATAATTTTCTAACGGTGCGGTAGAGGCGTCTGCTACGAGGCTTGGAGGCTGTGTGCCTCGTAAAGTTGTAATAAGTATTTCATTATTATTTAACAGGTAAGAAAATGATTTTAAATGAAAAATACTTTTTTAGAATAGTGTTTCGTTCATTAAATAACTAGTTTAAAGTGCACACTGTGCGGTGTACTTTATTTAGGGTGTTCTATTTTGAACTAAATGCTATATACGTAGGCCTTATCTTGGGCTATTTGTTAGGTCTTTTCCTAAAACTATTATTATTTTTCAGTTAAATTTGTTAAAAAATGGTCTACTGTTTGGTTCCAAGATGTAAGAATAACGATTGGCACAAGAAAACTTCTGATACCAGAAGTTTTCATAGGATTCCCAAGAAAAAAGATAATAGAAATAACTGGCTTTGTGCAATATTTGGTGAGAACTATGAAGTTCAAAGCGAATACCTTGAAAACATTAATAATCAGGGTGCAAGAGTTTGTAGTGATCACTTTAATCAAGCTGATTTCAGCATTTCAAGTTCCAGAAAATCATTACTGGCATTTGCTATTCCTTCAATATTTGTCGAAGACATTGTTGAAGACCAATTAAATGAAACTTTAGTTGATAAAAGTAATCATCAAAGTCATGGAGATTACGCAATAAATAAAACCCCTTTGTCTAATATAATATGCAATCAAAATCAAGAAGGGGTTTTTCACGCTAGTCAAGGAACTCAATATGACTCAAATTCTGTGCTCAATAAAATGTCATCACATAATACAAGGAATCCTTATTTATCTCCTCCTAAGAAGAAAAGGTCACCTGAAAAAGTACAAAATGAAAAATTAACATCTATTACTGATAATGAAGCTAGTCAAGAAATCTCAAACTTAGCAGCTACAGTTACTTACATTTTGAACTTTATAAGGACCTCCCTAGTCCCTAATACAATTTATTTTCCTTGAACCTTTATTAATGCCCCCCGAGTTCGTAGTCCATAAGACGCCATCCAACGGCGTACACAAGAACTAAAGCTCGGCTAGGAGTAAGTAAAATATCCCCCCCTCTCTGGGTACCATGCACGGGCTTTGTTTAATCTAGGCGGCTATGATATAGAGATGACGGTAGTTTGGGTTTTTGACAAATTACTGACTGACTGACTTTCAGAATTGAACTGGAAGACTTATTCTAAAGCAAATTGTAAATGTAATTACAAATTTTAACTGCTATGACTGGAATTTACAGTAGATTGAATCTAGTATAATTTTACCACCCTAGTGTGGGATTAGCTTATCCATTTACCTCCAGTCAAGTAAATTGTAAGCATTAAACTCTGAAGTTATTCTCCCATCTTCTGAAATTTTTGGTGGCCATATAAAATTATGAACTATTTATCAGCTATTCCCTGTAATACTGGTGTCTAATTAGCTAACTTACAATGATACTCATTTGATTTTTAGAGTTCCTTGTTATGTTGTCTTAAATTTGCCGAAACCTTTTCTTTCAGGTGTTTCCTGGACAATCTGCCTTAACAAGTTATGACTAGGATATCGAAAAACTTAACTTATAATGAAATATGAATCCTATGAATTTTTTGAACTTCAACATTCCATGTTGCCTTTAGCATCTCATGATGCTGACCAACTACATTCTTACAAAAAGAATGAATTAACAGGTCATTGAGCTTCGATCTTTGTTCTTAGAGGCATTCAACAACGACCTACTTAATATTCTGTACCATTTTGACATGGGAGAAGTACAACGTGGTCAAGATTCGGTCACGTCACCAACTAACGGTCTAACGTCTGATGTACTGAGAGCACGAGCGGTAGAGTACTACAACAATTACCTTCCACATACACCACGATCTACCCCGGGACCAAACCTCTCCTTTCCTTTGCATAAAAGTGGAAGTGTAACTCGGCTGAATGCTGTATCAGGTACCAAGATGCCCCCAAGTAATGGATTAGTGTCAAGCAAGAATTCAGCCTATAAAGAAAGATCAACAAACAAAAATGGGATGTATAACAATTACTCGCCTCATCCCCGAGGAGAGAGGCCTCACAGGACACACAGTGAAAGGTCCAATAGATTGTTTCATCCTACCGTGGTAGTAAGTGGAGACAACGTCCACATGCGTAATGGTACACCACCAACAGTGGCAAATGGATCCTCAAAGCTTGGACTGTATCGTAGTAACAGTAGCTTAGATTTGGACCATGAAGATCATGCTGCGGATGAAAGAATGTTAGCCTTAAAACGAGAATACGGAAGTGCCTCATCTTTGGACGTAATTAGTACAACCGGTGATAGTTTTTTCGCGATGCTTAAGAAGTTCCAAAGTGATAATCCTGACCAACGCAGTCCTGGTCCAGCTAGAATGAATGATTACCTCAGGGGACCAATTGACCCAGGACCATCAACACAAAATGCTTCAAACGCACTAACACACGGTACCTCAGAAGGACTTGAGGATTCTCAGAGCCCCAAAACCAAAAACAAATTTCAGAAACTTTGGGAGATCAAAGATAAAGGTGGAAAAGTTAAAGCAAGAATCATTGGTGGTGGTGAACCATCCATATTCAGGAAGCTTAGAGGTAACAAGTCTGATTCCGTTAGTATAACTGCTGAACATCGTGGCTCTGATAATTCCTTGGATGCAGAGAACCGTTTGGAAGAGAAACTAAGGAAGAAGGCTTTTGCCCACTACGATTACCAGAGTTTGACAGCTAATTTAAGTTTAGCATCCAAACTACGCGATATACTTAGGGAACGTAGGAATACAACTACTGGTGCATCAGCAGCATCTTCCTTAGGCAGGACTCCCAGTGGTAGCTTGGAAAATCTAAATGCTGAAGGGAGTGATAATGGTGACGGTCGAAGTAATGATCTTCTTCTAAGCTGTCGATGTTTTCGAAATGAGCTTGGTGGTGAAGAAGAGAGGCTAATAAGTCTAAATAAGTTAACGGTGAAACGTCAACGGTTTTTAGACGATCCGTCCAGGAGTATGATACCTATGCATCGACCACCTATGGCTTGCGGATTGTCTATTTTGGAAAAAGCTAATGCTGCAAGGTGGAAGCAAAGACCTTGTCCATACCAGAGACCTTCCCAGACTGTAGAGAGAATGGATGTGGGTGCTCTCTATTACCGGAAATATTTCTATGAACAAGGTAACTATTGTCTTTTTCTCAATAAGTTGGGCATATTCACCCCTGTTTTATAATAATTTTTTGCACCGGGGGAACCCGCAGTCTTTCTATCACTAATAATAATTTTGGGTTCTTGGTTTTTTTTTTTTCAAAATATTACTTTAGTTTTAAATTTTTTAACAAGTTTTTTCTTGTAAGCCAAAAGCTGGAAAGCAGCATAACTGTAAAATTTCTAATGGTTTAGTGAATTAATTTTTTTATTAACTTTGAAGTGTGTTTTTTTGAAATTTGGTTTTATATTCAATTTGAAAATCTTCAAATTATATTGAGGTCCATTCTTTTGAAAATGACATGTACCACACATTTCTTGAACATTTTTGCTAAAAAGAGTCATGTTCTTATCTGGTAATTCATAAACAATTATTTTTGTGATATATAATATTAGTAACTGAAACAAATTAATTATGGGTAAAAATGTGTTAAATGTTCCCTAAAAAAATAGTATTACAATTAAATGAAATCAATTGACAGTGGGTTATGCCACGGCCAACTTTGATCACGCGCTGTTTGCGCTACTACGGCCAACACATTCGTTGAAATTCCGCGAGCAAGGATTTTCCCCCTATAAACTGTACTATAATGTGTAGGAGGTCAGCGCCACGCTCGGTGGTTATATTGTCTTCAATGTAAAAACTATACTAAAAATAATAATCCGCTAGGGGCGCTGACGTCATACACATCTTTTGCTCATAGGTTAACACAGAAACGTCAACGAATGAGATGGCCGCTGTAACGGGAGAGATGCGCGAGAAATCAAAGTTGGCCGTGGTTATGCATACCATCAGGACATGATACCATGTTTACTTAAAAGATGAGGATTTTTTTTTGCAAAAAGTGGGTTTGGTTCACAATGGAGAGTTGTTACTTTTATTTATGGAAAGAAGCCGCTAGGAATAAATGCCCCGGCTTCCTGAAAACTAATTTTCTTTAAAAGAAATGAAATACTGAAAAAATTATTTGGAGAAACACCTGAAAAAATGTTTTTTGGATGGTTGAAACACCATATCCTTTAACTTTTAAGGCATAATGAACACTAACTAGTGCAAAGTAAATTTTTAATTGCTCACAGAAATGTGTAAACGTTTGATTTTACGTATTCCATTTAATTTATAAAAATAAGATTTCCACTATAAACCTAATGACACAACAAGGAACTCAACTCTTCTAACTCTTTTAGAACATCAAAACTGGTTTGGTATTGATGATACCCTTGGGCCAGTGGCAATAAGTGTTAAACGTGAAAAGGTGGATGAACCAGCACATGCTACTACTCCTGGATCAAATATAATCAGCACCACCAACCTTAGTCATTCACTTTATAGAGTAATCATTCGAACGAGTGAGGTATGTATCTCATTTATGTTATTACCAACATATTAATCTCTATTACTGTGTCTATAAATTTTGTTCCACTAGTGTGACATTTTCTATACTGAGAAAATAATTTTTTTTGATTCAGTTTCAACACTGTTTTTGCAGACTTTTTGTGTCTGTATCTCAAGTAGTCTTTGACATTAACCAAAAGGCTAATTTCCTTCCCCTAATCACCTTCCAATACAACTTACCAATTAAAATATTAAAGTCATGCTTCAGGAACTGTATTCTAAGCTAATATTTAGTGAAAATTAGTATAAGGAATAGTTTTAGAATTATGCTTAATTTTAAAATAAGTGGTAGCAATATTTTTTAAATGTATTTTTTTGGTAGTTGAATGTTTTGAGAGGCAGTGTACTTGAAGAAGCTATTCCATCTTTGAGTAGAATAAGTTCTCCAAGAGGTATACATGCAAAGGAAGTATTAGAATATGTAGCACCGGAAATACAGCTCTCTTGTTTGAGGCTTGGACAACCTAGTAGTGAAGATAAACTACTCAAACTTGACGAACAAAGGGTAAAGTCTAATGGGCATAAAGAAAAATTATTGCCCAAAATTAGCTGAAAAGTAATATACCGAAATGGTCTAATATGGCGCCACTTAATTTTTCATATCTGCTTCTGATTTTGGGCAATGTTTTATTCTAAAAACTAAAATATTTGTACTATTTAGTTCACAAATACGTACAAAGTCGGTATAATGTACTGTAAAGCAAATCAAGCTACAGAAGAGGAAATGTATAATAATGGTAAGAAAATCACTTATTACCAAAATTTCAGTATTTTCCTAATAGAATTATCTTTAATAATTGAAGAACATGCTGGTCCAGCTTTAGAAGAGTTTTTGGATATGTTAGGTAAAAGGGTCAGATTAAAAGGTTTCAATAAATATAAGGCGGGATTAGACAATAGAAGTAAGTATTATGCATTTATAATAGAGGTTAAACAAAGCATTCTAGACATTTAGGGTTTGATGGCTCAGTATGACCAGAAAATATGTAAAACTATGAGAATAGTCTAGTCTCCCCTGGTTTGCCAGAAATGTTTATCCTTGTGGGCTTAAATATATAGGGTTTACGCGCATTGGAATTTATTCAATTTTAACGGGCTGCTAGTAAAAAAAACTTAACTTTAACACTCGGAATTCGTTGAGCCCGTATAATTGTTTTATTTAGTATTTTTATTTAAGCACTATAACTGTCATTCAAGATGTCATATTAGCTTGACAAAATCTAATATATTCATTTATAAAGTATAAACTCTTAAAGTAAACCATTGTCCTATCCATCTAGAGAGCTTTGCTTCACCTCTATTTTGAATTTCATGTATAAGAGAATCTCTTTCATATGGTAATTAACATAATTTAGCTGACACAACTGGACTGTACTCTATATATTCTACACACAATGACTGTGAGGTTATGTTTCATGTTTCTACTATGCTGCCTTTTACACCAAATAATACGCAACAAGTAAGAATCTTCAAAATGGTTCTTATTTAAGTTTGAATTTAAATTTAACAAATTTTTTAAAGCTTTTAAGAAAACGTCATATTGGGAATGATATAGTGACCATTGTTTTTCAAGAACCAGACTCTCTACCATTTACTCCAAAATGTATTCGATCTCAGTTCCAACATGTTTTTGTTGTAGTTAGAGCAATTAACCCATGCACAGATAGTACAAAATATAGGTATCAATTACTAATGAAACTGTCAGAAAACTGGATATTTATTTAACTTTTATTTCCATTTATAGTATTGCAGTTAGCAGGTCTAAAGATGTTCCCATCTTTGGACCAGCAATTCCAGAAGGAGCAATTTTTAACAAATCTAAGGCACTGGCGGATTTTATTTTAGCTAAAGGTATTGCATTAACATCACCAGCGTAGATTTTTTACTTTAACGTAATAACGTATTACTATTAAAGCAATTAACGCTGAAAATGAAGCCCATCATTCGGAGAAATTTACATTGATGGCCCAAAGAACAAGGCAAGAATATCTTAAAGACTTAGCTGAAAATTTGGTATCTTCAACCACTATTGATTCTGGACCAAAATTTTGTAAGAGCTTTGGCTAAAAATATTTATCAGAATAAGGCACTGGGGTAATTTTTGTGAGATAACATCTTAATTTTTTTTATCTTGAATTAGCTATTCTTTCCTTTGGTGGCCGAAAGAAAGAGCGAACTAGACTAAGGTTCATTCCAGATGTATATGTTCACGGTGCAATTGCATGGAATGTCATGGTAAGATTGATAAACGAGTAAATTTTAGTAAATTTTTTACAATAATTGAATTTTTTGAATTATCAGGTTGAAGATTTTGGGCAATCAACTGTAGTAGATTGTGTACTTGGAATTTCCACTGATACTTTTGTTATCATAGAAGAAAATACCAAAGAAGTCATTTTTGTTTGTCCTACTGCTGGTATTATTGGTTGGTCTTCGAATACAAATAGGTATGGTAATTGTAGCTACCTTTACATTTTCTATAAATAGTTTTTCATATTCATTGATTTTTTTTCAGCCTAAAGATATTTTATCATCAAGGGGAATGTGTGGTCTTGCACACTAAAGACCCAGATGTAGATGAAGTACAAGAAATTGTTAGCAGACTAGCCCATGTAACTCAGGGTTGTGAGGTAAATTGTTTTTTAAAATTTCAATGGGTTATCAATATTTTCGAAATGTGAAATTTTAGGGAGTAAATGCTTTCAATTAAATACTTTGTCTAGACAAAATTTATGAATAAATATCTTACTTTTTGTCTACAGACTCAAGAGCTCATTCTAAGAAGAAACAGTTTAGGCCAATTGGGATTTCATGTGCAGTATGAAGGTGTTGTGACTGAAGTAGAAGCTTATGGATTTGCTTTTCAAGCTGGTTTACGACAAGGCAGTAGACTAGTGGAGGTTAGTAATATCACGTGTTACAAATCCACAAACATATATATATTATCTAAGTATTGAAAAAAAGTAATATTAATGACTCTTATGATTTGCCAAAACATTTAGATATGCAAAGTTGCTGCTTCAACTCTGAGCTATGATCAAATGGTTGATCTCTTAAAGACATCCATGACAGTTACAGTTACCGTTATACCTCCATTTTCTGATGGACAACCTAGAAAGTAAGATTTTTCATTTGTTTTATTTTCAGTTAAAGATTTTAAAAGTGGTGTAGAAATCAATAGCTCACACCTAACCTTTTTAATGAAAGAAGGTTTGTATCTTTACTTCGAAAAACTAGGGGCTGCACTCTTCAACACTGCAGTTACCTTTCGAGTAATTCGATTGGAGATTATGAAAATGTTAATGGCATTGATGAAAAAAGTAAAAAGTCAAGCAGAACTAACAGTTCTGGGCAGAAACAAAAGTCATCCAGTTATCGTGCTGATGGCTGGAACAGTATTAATAGTTCCAGGCATGAAAAAAATTCCACAGCTTCTCAAAGTCTCTCTTCCTCAAACAATCCAGAAAACGGAGAAAAGAAACAAATTAATGGAACAGAGGTATTTATGAATTATTTTTCATGATTTGAAGAACAACAACTTAAGTAATAGTAGTAGTAATAATAATAATAATTATATTTTATTTAAAAAGAAACCAAAGAATCGACATCTAAATGAAAATCATGTTGCGCATAAACATGCATTTCATGTAGTGGCTTCAAGCAGTAGAGATAATTTCTCACCCAATGTAAGGAATATGGGAAGTTCATCTTATACGCAAACATCAACAACGGCAAATTCAACACCAGCTTTGACAAGATCTATGATACAGTCTCAACCCCACCAAACAAGATCTTCACCGTCAACTCCATATTCTCATTTAGGGACGCCTCCTCCTCCCCCACCTCAACTGCATCATAATCACATGCACCATCGTAGTTTTCATGACCACCACAATGTTATTAGTAGAAACCTCAGAATAAATGGACAGTTAACTCATTTTGGAGGCATGGTAGCTTCCAGAAGTGAACTCTCTCTAAATGAACTATCACCATTGCTTAACTCTCATAATGGTGGTAATGTTCGATCTCACATTCATCGAGGGGTTATCAATTCAACAGGAGTTGCTACAAGGAGCCCACCCGATTATAACTACGCGAGAAGCAGTGGTGGAAACAATGGTAAAATACAACCATCATGGTCACCTCTAATAATATGCGAGCCAACAAAAGACAAAGAACAACCCAAGAGTTTGCCTCCAGTTGCATCATCAACTTACTCTGATTATTATTCTGATAGTTCTAGCGAATGGCATGCAGGAGCCAACAGTGCAGGTAATAAAATTACTCTTGGTTTAAAAACAACCGTTCAAAGTAGAATAGAGTAAAGATATATAAATTCAAAGCACAATGCAAATACACTCTGCATGTAGAGGGTTAATCTCTTTAGTCTTTAATAATCGAAGATAAAGTTAGTTTATATAACTTTTATATTGATTGAACATCCTTCATGTTTGCAGATGAGCATTCAGGTGACTATTGCAATACTCCACCACGAGTAAGTCACATTCATCACAGCCATTCGAATTTGGCAACTAGGCAAACTGAAGAGCTTAAGCCAAATAGTGTGGTAACAAGTACAACTAATAGTCCTACTGCCACACCATCAGTTTCACTAAGAAGTACTCCGCGACCTGAAATTAGGTCACTTCAGATGGCAACATCAAAACAGCCAATTCTTAGACTGAGAGCAAATGGGATGTGCAATTCAAATGGAATTGTAGTTTCAAGGTATGAGATAGTTTTTCTTGACCAAGAACACATTGTACTGGCTCACATGATGTTCTGCAAATATTACTTGATTTGAGGTACTCGGCTTTACACACTATTATTATTATTGTATTACTACCTCAAAACTTGTCATATTTCCAGATATTTAATTAAATTTTTTTAATTTTAGGGCCCGCTTAACCTTTTTTCATTTATGCTTGCCTTTTTAATTTTTACGTAGTCGTAAACCATGTGTTCCTTATGGAACAGGGACAAGTAGTACAAGCAGCTGTAGTGGAAGTAGTAGTAGCACGCTGCAGGAAGATCTTTTGAAGCTAATAAGTCCAGATTTTCTGGACAGTGACAGTAATAGTGAAGGAAGGCTTTCATCAAGAGCTGAATTGGTTCCATCAGAGGGCGATTCATCTACTCAAACAAGGTCATCAACACCTTATTCATCATTGGACAGAAGTGAAAGTGGAGGTTCAGATTTGAATAATTGTAGTCAAGCTACAAGAAAATCGAGTATAGGTAATTCTCCAGCTAATGCACCAGTAATCCTGACCAAAGCTAAGCCAGCTCAGGTAATTTCCTCTTCAGAACCCTCGTCTCCTTCATCAGCTGAAAGCCCTCTCAGCAGAGAAGAAAGGTAAATTATATTACTTCATTGATTTGCAATTTTATTAAATTTTTATTGTGTGTATGAATTATTTTCCAGGTTGTCACCTAGAGTTACCTCTGATAGATTTGTAAATAAAAAATTTACAGAAAAACCTCTTCCACCACCACCTTCTGCATCTCCATCCATATTAAATCAGCCTTCAAATGGGGACAGATCACCTAGTGACTGGATATCAATGGTTGATACTGCTACTAAAGCTATGGGTAAAATTGTATTATATTTATCTACGTTATAGAAAATAAAACAATGCAAAGCTTTATTTTGACTAGCTATTGGTTTACGATTATCCAAACCACCATGGCTTGATGAGCTAGCAGAACAACTAAAACTTGAAATCAGGTACATTTTGGTGGTTTTACAATAGTTTTTGCTTCATGCAAATATGAATTTATAGAAAATCTACACATTCATGTTAAGATGATATAGTCTTGATGTTAGATAAATAGAAACCTAATTTGACCTTATTCAAAAACATTTTTCACCAGCAAAGCGAATGGGCCTCCAACACGTCAGATTTTAGATTTACAGAACAAAGTTTGGCTACTTCAACAAAATTTAGCAACTGTAAGCATTTCTTATTAAATATGACCATAATCTCAATTATTTTTCTGAAAAATATATTTTCCTCTCTTCAGGATCAGCACCAAAAATCAAATTTAGAGATAGAAATTCATCAATTAAGGCAAGAAAATCAACGTTTACAAGAAGAATCTCAGTCAGCATCTGCTCAGCTTCGTAAATTTACACAATGGTTTTTACAATCAATGGACTCTTAAGATTGTAATATATTAATTACGCGTTTTCTAATTTAAATGAAAAATTATATTAATGGTAATCTTAAACATATTGGTTAACTCATTGTAAACCGTCCCAACAAAAACCAAAGAATTTTTTCTATATAAAATATAAATACATACTTATCCTTTTTGATATATTAAAAAATAAGATATATTATTTTATATCCTCTATCAGTATTTTAATTTCAATACTAGATCTTCCACTCCCAAGCATTTATTATATTGGGTGTTCTTTTAATGGTCACTAGTCAGGTGTAGTATAATGAATTAAAATTGTTGTATTTAAACATAACATCTAACTGCTTTATGAAAAAATATTTTTGTGAGCTACCTTTTGTAAATAGTTGTTTATTCTAAATTATATTTTTTTACATAGTGAGCATTTTATTGATATTTTATTGAAAGATGTAAATGTTCTCTAGTTAGAGGTGAAAAGTGGGCCATTTTGCTGTTTTACAGCCAAGAAAGTTTTTTTACATTTTATATAATTGGCTTGAGCATTTTTGTAAAATAAGTGTTCAAACCAATGCTTTTTGTAATTAAAATCAGAATTTGCAAAAATAAAACAATTTATGGTTGTAATTTTCCCATATATTAGATTACATCATACCTAAAAGAAGGGAGCATTAATATTTCATTATACATTCCCAAATGTGTAAGTGGGTGTAGAGAAGCGTCATTGATTCCTGTAGAAGTAAAGTATATTTTGTAAGCTTCTAGTATTAAGTAGCGTGGTGGCAAATTCTTGTCTTTTTATTCCTGTAAGTTGATAACGCATAAATTATATACAAAATTAACTATGGGTTATCCCTTTAATAGCATGATTGATGTTTAGTTTGGCAACCCTGTTCTGGTGTCTCGGGTTGAATGGTTGACGATTCATTGTTTATGCAAGGAGCACCTAGGTTTATGTTTAAGTGATCCAGGTTTTAATAAATAAAGATATATTTCTCTTACCAATTATCCTTTAAATGGTATGAATAATTTTTCTATGGAAATGTAATTATTATCAACATAAAAAGGTACCAGTACAATTAAATATTTAAGACTAAGGCTTAATAGTAGAGGGTGAGTTGAAAAAATCTAGATACTAGCACTAATGGTTCTCTAAGCAAACAAAACGTGTTTTTTCCATTTTGAGTAGTGAGTATTTGGGGTATTTTTACCCAAGGTTGTACCATAGACTAAGAAAGGTGAAACCTTTCTTAGTCTATGGTTGTACATTAGATTTTTAAGGGGAAAGAATTGTTTGTGCCACTAGTCAGTAAAAGCTTTCTAAAAACACCAAAAGCACTCTTTTAAGTTTAAAATTGTAATAGGAAATAAAGTAATATATTAGGCCAATGAATTATGGCATTCCCTATTAAATATATAATTATTATTATATCAATGAGTGACATTCATTTTATTTTGGTAATAATACCGGAAATTGAGGATCTATTTGTATGGGTCGAATAGTTGGGAAGTATTTTAAATTTTACATTTAGGGAAATGAGACATATTATCTCTTGCAATCATAAAGAAATAAGTTCAAACATATCCATAAATTGTCTGAATGATTTTAAAACTTTACAGATTTCTTGAGAACATTGCTGTTTGTAAAATGTAATGTTGAAGCATGTTGTCAAAGAAGAAAGATTTGAAGTATTTGAGTGATGGAGTTGAAGGGAAATATATCAAAAAGGACACACCACCTGATTTACCTAGTGAGATCAACTAGTTCCTTTTCTAGTATCTTGAGTTTTTCAAATGTTGTAAAAGCAGAAGATAATGAACTGCAGTTATCAGATAGATTATAATTTTAATGTGGAACTTTTGTACGCCTATAGGCTCTAAGGCAACTGCGGGTGGTTGTCACATCCCCCACTTTTTCTCTAGCTGATGATTTTTATGTGTTTAAACTTACCGTTTATATTAGCACTATTGTTAACTTGGGTTCATTAACTTCTGCTAAAAGGGAAAGTGGTTTATTTTGCTGCCTCTAGCCTTCTCTAGCACTCGAAGTTAATGGTTATTGGGCTATACTTGTAGATTGCTATCAAATTTACATAACAAACTCTTATCAATATTACATTCAACATTGACCTCTCACAAGTTCATTATAAAACTGCAAAAAAAGCTACCAGTTTCTTCTACTGTAGTAATAAATGGGTTTGATATAAAGTAGCCATTAAATTAATATGAACAACTTTAATTTTTTTCCTATAATAGTGTCTTTGCCAATTTTGTAAAATGTAACCTGAATTTAAAAACTTTATTGTATACATTGTGGTGTTGATCACTCAAAAACATATTTAAATATTCCTATTTTTAATTTCAATATCTACCCTGTAAGAAATTGGAATTTTGAGATGATGCTCAAAGTCTTTTTAGGTGTTCTTGGTATTGTGCATAGGCTTGAACGTTTGAACCCTGATATTTTTCTAGGTGTTACCATATTTATATGGGTAATAAATCTCATTATAAATTTTTCTCGGAACATCACATTACTCCTTAAGTGTTTAAATTTCCCTTTTATAAGAAATATTCTCATCTCATCTGTTTACTTGGATGTAATAAAGAGACGAGTTATAAACTAAACTATTTAATATATACATTTAAAAAGATACATAAGTAAATACAACTGTCTAAATAGTAGTTCGTCAAGGGAGTTGCGGCAGTTGCCTGTGCAGTCTATATATATAATGTTCAGGTAGCCGGTACGCATATAGCGCCCACTGTCAAGTCTCATAACATCATCCCATTTTATTTTCCACTGAAAGGGAATATAACCTCTAATATTTATGTCACCGTCAAAGTATTAAAAAATTAACTGTTCACTCTTATAGATTTTTGCTGCTGTTTAATAGTTTGTTGCAGAGGTAACTTCTAAAATTGTTGGGATCTTTCATAAAGAGCATGGAGGTTATATTCCCCTTAAATCCTTGGCTCAAGTAGCAGCTGAGCTGGAGAAACACTTGACTAATTAATATTTGTATTTTCAGTTATTAATGTGTGGACAACTATAAATCACAAACCATTAAAAAGGTATCTCAATAATCCTCCGAAAAAGGGCATATCAACTCACCATGTAACAGAAAGTGTTCCATCAACTAGTGGAAATAATAGTTTAGAGTCATTTGAGAGAGATGCTACAACTTTAGCCCAGAAATGTGCAAGGGCATCTCATCAACAAAGCCACAGAGTAAATTTACCTGTGGTACAAAGGTATATATGTCAAGCTATAGGCTTATTTCTTAAATCAGAGGTTTCTTTTTGGAAAGGGCAAAATTTGGGAATCTGGCTGTAGCAGAAATACATGTATTTCTGGCTGTAGGGTTATGTAATAGTTAGTGTAGGGAGCTGTTGGCTCGATCTCGTGGCATGCAGGGCTTGCCACCACCCTCCTACGCATTGTAACCCGGCCACCTGAATTAAGGGCTTCAAAAGTCGCATGATGACTTAGGCCTAAGGTGGTGCCTTGGGTATTAGCCTTGCTGATTATTATTATTATTATTATGAATGGATTTATTTATACTTGGGGAAAATCACTATTTTGATATGATCTACGGGCATCAATGAAAATCGTCTCAACATAGTCATTTTCTTAGTATAATATCGGAAGTTATTGGTTAGATTAACATTTTAAGAGGCATTTTCTCTAACATGAGTGGGGGGGGGGGGTTAATTTAATTGCTGCGCCATTGTTATCCCTACTACTTAAATAGCTAGACAGTTCTTATGTATGTGCTTTTCTGCACCCAGTGTTTGAGAGAAAGGCTAGTGTATCAGTGGGGAAGGTTTCACTGCTGCTATGGCTGTAGTCATCCCCATCTCTGATTGTGCTTAGGGAAGAAATTTATCTAGAAGAGGGGAAAAAATCAATGAAAGCTATTGATATCCAATAACTTCTTTTCATTATTAATAAATACTTACCATTCTCCGCCAAAAAAATACAAAAAAAACGGTAATTCCCTAAAATTACAACTCTTTTAAAATTAAGTTAATTAAAAAAATTATCATTTGCGGCCCAAAAAAATAGTTTTCGTAATCTACGCGTCAAGTGCTACATTCTCCACCAAAAAAATGAGCAAAATTACATGAGGCCGCTGTAGTTCAATTTTGCCACTTACTTAATCACACTCTAAAATCTTAAAATTTGTTAGATATAGAATCCCATACAGAAAATTTTTAAGTGTCTTGACATTTCTGTTAAAAAGTAAATCAACCTAAGAAAACTTCTTATATCGTATTATACAAAAGTGTTTGGTTGCATTGGCTAACTCAATTTGAAGCAGGTGGCAATTTTTATATTTCAGTAAAAATTCAAATCATTAATATGCATTTCTTTCCTATTTACAATTATGGCTCCTACTTTTGACCACGCTCAAAATAGCAAGTAAAAAGCCAACTTTTTTGCTAAAAAAGTCTTAAATTGAAAAAATTACTTAACACTTCATAAATCAGGTTATTATTTAGCTTTTAAAAATTCAAATTAATTTTTTTTATTTAGGCATCAATTACATGAGAATTCGCATATGTTTGAATATGGCCCTATTCAGCGCAGCGAACGGCCCAGTTCAACATCATTTGATTGCACTGCTACTGTTATGCCTAACACTTTTCAAGTCAGCATTACAAATCATGGACGTATTGTTGGTAGTGGTGATGATCCACTCACTCAACCAAATATAGAATGCATTCATGTGGATGACTATGGCCTCGCCAATTCAAATCAGTACCATCCAGCAGAACAGCAAGAGAGATTTTTAAACTCTGCATATGCTCAAAGTTCCTCGCAAGGTTAGTATTAATCCTTAAAAAGGTAGCACTTAGAGCAAATTTAATTAGAGGAGAAAAACATATCTAAAACTACAATGTAGGTTTTTAAGAGAAAAAAATATAAGCCACATAAGTTTATTTTAAACTATTTAAGGCGGTTGGTTCTGGGAGACATGAGTAATTTTTACTTTAAATCGTTATTTTCAAAAAAATCATAGAGTTAAATCACCTATTTTACTAACAATATTTTTTTTATGAAAATGTTCAAGAGGTAGGTTCTCTAGCATGAAAAATATTAATAAAAAATAATTTTCTAAAGAATACTCGTTATGGGTTATGAGAAATGGCCTTTCAAAGATTTGAATATGATAACTTTTGAAACCCTCTGAAAGGCAATCTGTATAATATAATAAGTTTTAATATTGTTAAGCATAACACAATCTATAACATATATAAATTTACATTGTTAAATGTGTGGGGTCCTTTCATAACAAATATTTTTAATTTGTTTTACTAATAAAAAATCAATAAATAAATATAATTTTACTATAGCGACCATTTTGGCGTTAAAGTATAAATAATTTAGTTGATATTGAACAGCCCATTTTCCAAACTATACCCCAAAATATTTTACCCTTGTGTAATTGTTAATTGGTGAAATAATAATTTTCGCATTTTTTTCACAATTTTAGAAAATGAGTCGGTGAAAAGTAACTTTTTCTCTTAAAAAAAAAGAAAACTTCATTACAACAATACTTTTACCAATAGTATAAATTATTGGTATTATAATATCTTGTTGTGATTTTTTCTTTCACATAATTCCTATAGCTATGGAAATATACAGACCCTATGAGTCAGAGCTGATGCATCATCACACGAATTCTGACAAAAATGATAATGATAAAGAGGAATCCAGTGGCATGCCTTTACCTCCAGGCTGGTCTGTTGATTACACTCTAAGAGGAAGGAAGTATTATATAGATCACAATACAAAAACAACACATTGGAGTCACCCCTTTGAGAAAGAGGGTCTTCCAACAGGATGGGAAAGAATTGAGTCACCTGATCATGGAGTTTATTATGTGAAGTAAGATTTTACTTTTATGATTTGAATGATAAGATTTTACTTTTATGATTTGAATGATATTTAGTTTTTTGAACTTGGTTTTAACTTCGGGAAACAATTTATCGTACCAGTTTTTGTACTAAGCTTGAGATTTAACGAGTCTAAATGCTCTTTTATTTATAAAGGGGATCAGTTTCATCTGCTTAATTTTAACTACTTGTTTGAAATAATGATCTGTGTAAGTCTTAAAAACATATTTGAAATTATTTTAGCCATATTACCAGGCAAGCTCAATACGAACATCCATGCGCACCTCAGTATGGCTCCAGTGTAACATCGTATATGCAAACTCATGCAATGGATTTTGAAAACTCAAACAGTCCTCTACGACACACAAACTTTCATCCGCATAATGTTTTAGTTCCTGCTAATCCCTATTTGAATGAAGGTAAGAAAATTATACAATAGTTAAAATCAAATTTTCAAAAAAAAAGCAATCATAGGCTATTATCTTCCTCATCTTCAATCAGAAGGTGCCAAGCAAATTTTTATGGGTCATGTTTTCAATATCATGTATAAGCCCTAAAACTTAGAAGCTTTTTTGTACATGAATGGTTTTTGAGTTTGAAATAGTGGCTGAATCAGAATAAGATATTAAGTTTGCAGGTTGTGCATTAACACAACAAGAACACATTTTTCCATAATTTTGGGTTGATAAGCTGCAAAATAAGTGATCCCCGCACTGCATTGTGCAAGTAAATTTCCTGGTCACGAGGTAAGCACCCATCACAATTTATTAGCTTTTAATACCGTATAAAATGTGGCGCTTATATACCAAAATTATGGAACGCAAAATTTGCATTACACTATGATCTAATGAATTTTAATATTTTTTACTTTTCATTAGAAATACCACATTGGTTAGTTGTATATTCAAAGGCGCCACCAGAATTGGATCATAAATTGAAGGTATAATATTTTTCAAATTATATTTTTAATGACACAAGTAAATAAACCGAAGTAAAAGGCCAAACAGTGATAGTAGTAAAGAATAACTAGGAAAGTAGTAGATAATGCAGCAGCATCCCGGTTTAGAGTAAAATAATAATTGAATTAATTGTAGGGAGCTGGTGGAGAAAATACTGATGAATAGCTCATTGTAACCCGGCCAGGTCTGAATTAATGGCTTTAAAAGTCGCTGGATAAGTCGCTGGATGACTTAGGCCTAAGGTGGTGCCTTGGGTATTAGCCTAGCTGATTATTATTATTATTTTTTATTATTCATTTAATGTTTACTATAGTTCATTTACTGCTGCCATTTATGAGAATATCAAAAGTACTTTACCAGGAATTTCTACAAAACTTTCTAGTTTCATCCCAACTCATCTATGTCAAAGAGTTCCTCCCTTCCTAACCCCGAAAGCCAGAAAGTTAATCGGAATTTAAATGTGGATGCTAAATCATATTATAGACTTAGTTTCTCATAGGCGTGTTAAGTTAATAAGAACCACCTATGGACTGTATTGCAAAGAGTTATAAAATACGCAAATAGGTTGAATAGGAACAAAAAGCTAAACACTTAACAAATTTGAAGAAATTAAAATACTTAGAATTAGCTCGTACCAATAGGTCTTCGAGCAAACATAAAGACGTGAATCTCAGACCTAATAAATTTGTAAGTATTTTAATTTCTTCAAATTTGTTTAAGGTTTAGCTTTTTTGCTCCTTTTCATTATGGACTATTCAACCTATTGTATTTTATCATAAGCCTGTGTTGACACAACTCATAGAACATACCTTAACTTTCAGTGGCAGTTATTTAAGCTGGAGCAGCTGGATTTTTACCAAGCCATGTTAAATCGTTTACACAAACAAGATTTAGAAGAGATAGTGATGGGATATGAGGCATATCGTCTGGGTCTACTTCGGGAAATGGAATCAAGGATTGTTGAACAACAGAAAACACTACAACAACAAAAAGCTTTAAGTCAAAATGTTGAGACTAAAGTTTAGATTTAAGTTGTCCATTGCAAAATTAATCCTGTGTAAATCAGTTCCTAGAACCTGTTGAAATTGATACATAAACAGGCCGGTTTTGTGAATATTTTCTAACACCTAGTCTCTTGTATCAACGAATTTGTTCCACTTTAATCTCTAGGGAGGAACTATTACAGCTTGGTAAAGGTGATCAATTTAAAAGGTTTTTTTTAACTCTGCAAGTATATATTATTTTTATACATGCGTGAAAGAAAACATCCAAATAATGAGAAATATTTTTGTGATCTAATCATATATTTGGAATAAGAACTTATATTTTTTAAAGTATTGTATAAATTTTAATTACAAATTAAAAAAATGTATAGGATGGTTACTGTACTTAAAATGTATTTGGGTATCTAAGAACCTTGAACCAGCTTCGAAATGAGGATGCCTTTGAATTTTGATGTATTGCCCTCCGCAACTTAAACTAGAATAGTTTTATTAAGTGACTTGGGTTCAAATTAAAGATCTAATGTTTTATTTAATGGATAAAATACCTTTTAACTTTTGAGAAAAAATAGTTTTTGATTTAAATTTTTTTAAGCTATTGTTTATATGTATTACTTTTTATTCATAAGTAAATATAAGTATATTTTTAACCTGGGCCATTAAATAAGACAGAACCTAGTATTTACCACCTTCTGTATATAAATTATGCAGAATATCAGCTTAAGAAAACTACTGTTGAAAGCCGTATTAGCATGCCCACAGTTAAATAAAAATAACATTTTAAACTCAGTTTATTTCTACTTTGAACCCTTAAACTTGGTCAGAAAACAAAATACTTCAAAGTATTGTTAGTAGCATTAAAAGAAACATTTCATCATCTTGCAATGGAAGTATTCAATAACATTTTTGGGGTGAAGTGAACTACAGCTTCCTCATTGAATTTTATATTAATTTTGGTTGCGCCTGATAGACCTTGTCACGTAGATGCCGAGGGTATTTTTTATTTTGGCCGCAAATGATTATTTTATGTAATTTTAAAAATTTCTCATTTTTGGGCATTTTCACGTGTTTCGTTGTACTTATTTCCGTCGTGTGTTCGCCGACACCACAGTTTCGGTGTCCTAATAATTTCCACGTGGTATTCCGGTACTTTATAAAATCAATTAGTTTTGTTCATTTTCTAGGTGTTTTGTATTTTTGGGCCACAAACGCTTTTTCTTGTTGATATTAAAAGTATATACTTGATGCGTAAGGCTTGGTACTGTCCTCTAGGTCGCGTTATAGATTGTCCATCGCTTTTTTTAGTAGGGGGTTGGGGAGGCGGCGATTACGGAAGGCCCACCGTCAATGCTCGGAAGGGGGCTGGGGCGTGTCAAAAAAGTGGTGTCGACGGATACACGACGGAACTATTTTTTAGAAAAACGTTACTAATCCCCTAAAATGACTACTTTTTTAAAATTAAGTTAATTAAAAAAATTATCATTTGCGGCCCAAAAAAAATAACTTCGTAATCTACGCGTCAAGCGCGACGTTCTCCGCCAAAAAAAACCAAAAAACGGTAATTCCCTAAAATTACTACTTTTTTAAAATTAAGTTAATTAAAAAAATAATCATTTGCGGCCCAAAAATAGTTTCGTAATCTACGCCAAAATAAAAAGCAAAATTACATGAGGCCGCTGTAGTTGATCAATTTTGCCTATTTTTGTATCACTAATATAGTGATTGTTTGAATACATTAATTTAAATGTACTTTATTATTTAAGTCTTTCTACAATTTGAAACTTAATATGTGAACAAGTCAACTTGCCAACATAGTAGTAATATTAATTAAAAATACACATTTAAAAAAAAATAAAAATATAAGAGATTTTTTAGTAGTAACTTTAAAACTAAAAAATTTAGTAGAGTTTATATAAAAATTTCGCTTGTTGAATTCATAACATTCTATAAATATGCCTCTTTAGGACATTTTACACGGCGCTAGTCACAGTGACATCTAAAAAAGTAAATCAGACTATAAGAAAGCAAAATGGCGCTAAGTTAGCTGTATTGTTAGTATTACTACATAAGTACTATTACTTAAAGGCTCCTCTGTCTTGAAAAAGTGTTTGAACCTCTTATTAGCTTGCTGTACAATTATGCACTGTAAGCATTGATAAAATTGGCAGTGGTTATAATGCTTTTAGAGATCGCAATTACAAGCCGACCATCCTTATCAATAGAGGGATTGCAAGGAAAATGTTGGAACCCTTTTTCAACTAGGTCTTTAACGCTATGATATCATGAAAGGAGGACTCATTCCTAATACATTATTAAACCTGCCATTAATATACAATAATCTGTATTGTCCAGGAATTAGAAGAGATTGGTCCATGAAAACCACCTTGTACCACGGTCTTGAGTTCCTTGGGCAGTCATTTTCTAAACTCAAAGTAATTTCATCTTGTTTACTTGAACTTGGTAATGTTCTGTTATCAACATTTAAAACTTGCAGTTCTTGTTCAACCCAGGGAATACTTTGAGAAGGAACTGTAGTTGCCCAAACGTAATGTAAATGTTCATCAACAGAGAGAAAATTTGATTTATATAGACCAATCCAATCCCACACGCTTGGAAAGTTTCCTTCATTAAATTGATACCAAGCCTCGGAATCCTTATTTGCTGTCCACCCTAATACTGGATAAAAATGGACTTTGGATAGTGATGGCTCAATGAAAACCTTGACTTTAAAAGTTCCTATAACAGGTTTATGATCACTTAAAGCGTATTCATCATGGGAATGGTATCCAAGTGGTTCCAATGCTAAAGTTACATTTTCATAAGCGTTATGTGTTAAACGATATAATATACGATCAGTCCATGCAGGCTTTCGTGAGCGAAAATTGTATTCATTCTTTTGAAAGAAATACTTGTAGGTGGGTGGAAAAGTTATAGTTGATTCATTAAATTCGCTGAAGGCATCTCCATTAGTTTTAGCTTTAAATAACTGATCATTAGCAAGCAATTTTTCATAGTTCTTATTGTTTATTAAGTTCATGATATCAGTAGCTGATAAATCATCAATTCTAAAATTTAGATCACCAAACCAAAACACATAATCGTGGGATAAAATTGTTTTGGTTAATGGATCTATGAAACTTTGTGTATCTATTATAGTGTTGTATTCAAGAACTCTTCGGTTATAAAACTCATCATGAGCAGCCATGTGACAAGCAGTAAAACACAAAGAACACCCATATGCTGAAAATCGGATTGTGACACCTCCTTTGTTTCCCCAAGCACCGCCAAACCCCGTTTTAGTATATGTAGTTTGAATACTTCGTAAACTTGTTAAATGTTGTCTTTTGGCAAACAGTAAAAAAACCATTCCTTGTAGACGTATATGTTTTACTTTAACATAATTAAATTTAGCAAGTAAAGTTTTAACATTATCAATCCAAGGATCATCAAATAGAAAGTCATATAGTAATTTTTGAGGTTTCACACTAACTTCTTGGAATGTAATTGCGTATATATCTGGTAAAATAACATCATTTTGTTGGTTTCCTTTAATTAAGCCAAGCGCTGAGTGTAGATCTTCACCAGGTGATTGACCAGCAACATTCCAGGTCAACAAATACAAAGTAAAGTCACTTAACATAGTAGATAATGAATTTAATAGTTACGCAACTGATTTTCTTATTGTAGCTTAATCAAATGTACCTATAAACGTTTCTTGCAGTGCCTTCTAGTCAATAATTAATCATGTTTTGAGCTTTCTTAGTTTATCAGAGCTTTATTTAAGATAATTTAAGTAAAATGTAATAGGCTAACACCAAACACATCGCGCTCTATTTACAACAATAACAAAGCTTAGGAAAGATCGTTGGCGCCAGCGTTGCCAGGTCCCAAAACTGAAATTGTAGTATCGAAGCCCAAAAATTATCGAATTTTGATTACTCGCTATAGCGTGGTAGCACTTTATCATAGCTGGCCGTTACTAACATATTTCGTTTTTGTTAGGCTACTTAACAGTCAACACGCTTGATTAGTCAAGTCGGCCGTATTTTCGAGTACAAACTAAACACTCCAAGGAGTATAATATTTCAATTCTTAGCCTACTAGAAGCAAGGTTAGTAAACTTTAGGCTATAAAAGGTTGCCTCGATACGCTGTGGTTGCTAAGGGCTAAGGTTGGTAACTTCGTTGCTAACGAACATCGTGACGTCACTGAGATGAGATCCAATTGAAAATCAATGCGATCTCATCTAGGTGACGTCGGCAACAGACGAATTTTGGAGGCAATCCAAAAATTCTTTCAAACCGTTTCTCGATCGAGACCCCGTTGTACTAGGAGTAACACATAGAAATCTCATAGGTAACTAGAATGCTGCCGTATAACTGGAAAATGGACCAAACGCCGTGGCAGACGATAGCCAGATCTCAGCCAATCAGAGCTCAAAGAGTGGTTCTGCCAAGAATTTAATGTCACCAGAGAGAATGACGTCACCCATCTCCCACTATAGTAGCAGAATCAAGAAGGATTATTATCCTCCTTGGCGGAACCACTCTACGGCCTCTCATTGGCTGAAGGTTCAAAATGAACTGGCGTCAAGCTCGGCCGTAGGCGGCAGCATTCTAGTTACCTATGAGATTTCTATGGAGTAACATAAGAAACTGGAAACGCCGTTCTTTCTAAAATTTCTTAAATTATCGCACAAATATCGGAAATATAGTAAAATTATCGCAAAAAGCGTACTATATAGTACGCGATTGAAATTATAGTACGGAGAAATTCGAAAGGTAAAATTATCGAAATGTACTATAAAAGTTATTTTTATAAAATAACCTTGGCCATCTTGTTGAAATTTGGTCCGTCGAGCTGGATTCTCATCTCCTGACCTCACAATTATCCAAACGTAGAGTCATCAAGGGACAAGTCACCCGGATCGAGTCCAACGTACTCGACACATCGAATCTGTAAAGGCTGCTGCCATTGTCCGACGGAGTCATCACTCTACATGTATACCTCGAGAAAGCTCAAAAGCAAGCAGCAGACAGTAGCGCCGCCAGCAGTAGGCACAAGTAGGCACGTGCCTACGTTGAAAAATTTTGGGCCTACTTAGGGAGCCTCCCATTTTAAGAACTATAGGTCTACTTCGGGCCTCCAATTTAAGAAAATGTGCCTACTTTAGGTTTCCAATTTACGAAAAAGGTGCCTTCTTGGCAGTGGCGGCCTAAGGGGGGGGCGGTCCGCCCCAGGTACCAGGGTACCAGGGCAGCAGGGGGTGCCATCGGAGAAGCTCGAGGGGGGGGGTTCAAATCAGAACGATTAAACTTGAAGAAGACGGACCCGTGAAAACTTCTGCACGGTCCTGGGGGGTGTCACAAAACACTGCCGCCGCCCCGGGGACCCAGCCTTCTTAAGCCGCCACTGCTTCTTGGGGCCTAAAATTCATTGAAAAGATGACTAGTTGACTACCAGTTTTTTTTTATTCCTGAACGGCTGGTAATCTTGGCTTTCCACTTCAGAAAACTAGCCCCCTCAGGGGCCCCCTGCAGCCTAAAAAGGGTAGGTTAAGCGGTGTTAATATTCGGAGTTTATTTGTAAAGGGGGATGATTGTAATTTGGGGGAAAAACAGCTGTTTCCATAAGCCGCACACGTTATCGTAAAACGTTCAAAGAGCGAAATTTCACCCCCCCCCCCCCCACAAGATGCAAAACGAGAAAGGGGGCCCCGCACCTGACACTTGTTCGTCCGAGATTTACCGTGTTGTCAAGAGTTACGTTTGTTGATAAGCGCAATACCGTTATAGCAGGGGTGGGCCTCCACCATGGGGGTAAAACTGGAAAACTCCAGCTTATTTGGGGGTTTGTGATTCGCCCACTGGGTCACGTGTTCGAAAGGCCGGTGGTCACTCTTATCTTGACGAAGTTAAACCTTATTTTTACCAGAGTTTCATTTCATTTTCTCCGCTTCTTCAAAGCAGTTCTCTTCATTTCGAGTCTTTCTCAGTCAGTTAATTTAGTGTCCTTTTTGTTTAAATATTTTTTGCAAGTGCCGACTTCTACCTCCTAGAGGTTTAAAGAAGCCGTACTGCGCTTGTTTTAAATAAAAACATTTCGGGCTAGTTTATATAGTTAGTTGGCTTTTTTCAAGCTTTTTATTTAGTACCTAGTTATTTTTTAACAAAACTATATTAGTGGTGTCTGTTTTGTTTTAATATTTTTGGCAAGAGCCGACTTCTACCTCCTAGAGGTTTAAAAAAGCCGTACTGCTCTTGTTTTAAATAAAAACATTTCGGGCTAGTTTATATAGTTTGTTGGCTTTTTTCAAGCTTTTAGTGGCTACATATTTTTAACCAAACTATTGGTGGTGCCGAGGGTTGTACCATTCTTAAAACTAGTTTTATTTTAAGACTATAGTGGTACCATTTTTAAAAGGCGTAATATCTGGAGTTTTTACTTTAAAAACTAAAACCAGAATGAGTTTCCGAAAGTTTATGTCGGGGCCCAAAAACGCCAAAAACGTAAGAGAGAAGCGAGCATAGTTCTGTTAGTAGTCAGAAAGACTCAATGGAACGATTTCTTCAACCGTCAGCTAAAATAAATAAACTGAATTCAGGGGAAACTCTAGGTTTTACAGAGGCTGAAAACAGTAAAAAAAATGTTGTTGACGTTTAACCCAATGTCGATGTCAGTCCGGCTAAGGGGGTAGTTCTAAATTCTGAGTTATCGGAAATTTTGGTTGAATCATCTAATAGAGCCTCGAGTGCAAAGATAGACCATTCAAACGTAAGACGATTAATTGCTTTAGATATTAGTTTAGATAAGGATTGTCTGCCCGTTCAACCTAACCTCGTGTCTTTTCCCAAAACCTTAATGGGTGGTAAAAACCGAGGCTTCAATTCTTCTTGGTACACCAAATATCAAATGTTCGAATATTCTGAAGCAAACGATAAAGTTTATTGTTTTTCTTGTCGGCATTTTTTAGGTGGCAGAAATACGGGATTTATTGAGGGGTTTTCGGACTGGAAATATATGGCCAAAAAGTTCGAAGAACACTTTACTTCGACTAAATCTTTACACCAACAGTCTTATAAAAAATATTCAGACTATTTGGAATCGAAATCTCGAGGCTCAATAGTATGTCAGTTGGTTGATCAGCATCATAAAACAGACGTTGCTAGAAATAGCGATGTCTTAGCTGCTCACGTGCAGATAATAGTACTGTTCGCCCAACAAGATCTCGCTCTTTGGGGGCATAGGTCGGACGATGAAAATGGGAACAGGGGCAATTTCGTAGAAATTTTAGATTTATTAAAGAGATATTGTCCCGACTTAAAAGCCAAGTGCGAAAGTATGCCAAATAATGCTAAATACATACATAGCACTGTCCAAAATGAGCTGATTAACCTTAATGGAAATTTTGTTAGGCCAATGATGGTAAAGGAGGTTAATGAATCAGGTGGTTTCTTATCCGTAATTGCCGATGAGACTAGAGATAATGTGGGAGTAGAACAGCTGAGTGTTTGCATTAGGTATACTAGAAAGGAAATTGGCGTAGTAGAGCGATTTTTAGCAAACACAGATTTGCATAAGTTCGACTCTGAAAGCATCAGTTTGGCTATAATTACCCTTTTGACGGAGAATAGACTGAAAATTGAAAATTGCGTTGCTCAGACTTATGATGGGGCCAGTGTAATGAGTGGGCACGTAAAATGGTGAGGGTTCAAATAGAGAAGGCAGTAGCTGGAAATTGTCCGTACGTCCATTGCTTTGCCAATCGTTTAAATTTAGTTTTGGTTGAATGCTGCTCCAATATAGTCGCGGTTAGGGAATTACTCGGACTAGTTCAAGCGATCTATAATATCCAAAGCAATTCAGTTATTAGGAGTGAATGTTTTAATAATTCTCAAAAAGAGCTGGGCTACGAAATAGTTCTTAAAATGCCGCAAAGCTGCGACACTAGGTGGTGGAGCAAAAAAAAAACGCTAGATCTTCATTACTTCAGAAGTAGATTTGATTCTGTTCTATTAGCATTGGAGAACTTGGTAGAAAATGGTAAGCCCGAAGAAGCTGCCGAATGTCGAAGGTACATATTGCAATTACAAAACTTCACTAACTTGATTTTGATTACGGCTTTATATGAAATATTAGGTATTACCAACTCCTTCTACCAACTGAAGTTATCGCTATTTGCAAAGCTACCATAACTACCTTAGAGGAAGTAAGGAACCCCGAAAAATTCGACTTAATTTGGGACGAAGCTTTTAAGTTAGCAGAATCCGTTTTTATCACGGTTCCCGATCGCAACACTGCACCTCTATAGCTTTAAGAAAACGAAAAATAATCCCTAATCAAAGACAAAGGCCTAGTGTGGTAACGTGTACAACAGGAAACCGAGACACTGAAGCTAAGACCTAAAATGAACATTTGAGATCAACTTACTACCAAATAATCGATAAATGTATATGAGAAATGAAAAACAGATTTTTAGAAAATAATAGCCTAATTAAAGGAATAACTGCGTCTGACCCCGACTCGGAAAACTTTCTCGTAGAAAATGACGTCCTAGCCCACTGCCAAATATACACTTGCTTTAAATTCGAACTAGATTCATTGAAAGGTCAAATTAAAATAGCCAAAAATTTAATAAAATCGAAAAATTTGAAAAGCGTAACAGACTGTTATCACTATCTAATGACGATGGAAGGTGGCTTTCCCGACTTTGTTAAGTACTATAAAGTTGTTCTGTGTATTCCCGTGGCCAATACTATTTCTGAAAGGAGTTTCAGTTCCTTGAATAGAATTGAAACGATCAGCATCTGACATCCGCCTTCCACCGATTGATCTACCAAAATTTGGAGGAAAGTCCACAGACTGGTTGCCGTTCCTAGCCACGGTGCACAATAAAACGCAACTCTCCGGGTCTCAAAAGCTACATTACCTGAAGAACGTAATTTCCGGTGATGCAGCTCAGTTCATCCAATCAATGCAACTAACAGATGCCAACTACATAGAGGCATGGGGCCATCTTGAAGAACCGTTTCCACAACACTAGAGATCGTAGATGATCTAATAAAAAAAATCTTTAATCGACCGTCGGTTAAGGAGGGATCCGCATCAGCCCTACGGCAGCTGATCGATACCACAACGGAGTGCGTCAGTTCTCTCAAGGTTCTGCAGGAACCAGTCCAGCATTGGTACTCAGTTCTGGTCCACATCGTCAAGAAGAAGCTCGACTTAGAATCCCAACGTTCATGGGAGCTCTCGCGGACGGGATCATCACGCCCGAAATTTGGATGCTCTTCGCCGAAGATGTCCTCGCATCATGGACTCGTTCGGACGAGATGCGTTATCTGTTCCGAAAAGCATCCGGTGTTTCGATGTACCACACTTACCAGATCGTCGATTGAAGAACGTTGGGCCCTAGTGAAGAGACACTATATTTGCGTCAACTGCTTTCAATCTGATCATCGATTTAAAGACTGCAAGTTAGGTTCTCGTTGTGGCGAGAGGAAGAACGTCCGACCGGTGAAGACGGGAGTGTCCGAACTCACCTTTCTCGTGATGAACCCTCCACCAAGGCAGGCAAAGTGATTCTTCCGACTGCCCTCATTGAGATCAAAGACGTAACTGGGCAATTTCGGCTATTCTGAGCTCTATTGGATTCAGCATCCCAAGCAACTTTCTTAGCCGAACATGGAGTACGAGAGCTGCAGCTGAAACTCATCCGGTACCACGTATCAATTGGTGGGATCGGCGCTACCGGAATTGGCACTGCCCGGGGAAGTGTATTTTATTCATTTATTTATTTATTTATTTATATATGAAAATGGTCTGTCAAGCCGTGATGACTTATGCACAGACACATAGAGACAAGGATGTTTACTGAGTACAGTGAATTAAAAAGCAAGGATACAAAACAAGTGAATTAAGAAAATAGCAAAGCAAGCGAAAAAATGCACAATAATGACCGAATAGTGTCAAACAGGGGGGGGGGGGTCATGAAGAGGTTCGTAAATGGTCACTTAAAGAGGAACGAAATTGCAAATAGTCGGTAATCGAAACAATAGAGTGGGAGAAAAAATGTAACCGGCGAGTTGTTCTCGCCCGGGGTGGTTTGACTAGTTTGAGGGAGTGACCCCTGGTTCGAGAACCGGAATCAAGGGAAAAATAGTCCGAAAAGCCCAAAACCAGATTCTTATGAACAAATTTGTGAAGTAAGCATAAATTGTTGAGTTTATGACGAATCATGACTGGTTGAATATTTAGAGTCTTTGCTCGAGCGGGGGCGGAGTGGGCTGAGACTTTGTTAGCCAATTTAGTAAATTGGCTCTGGGCTTTTTGGAGCGAATGTTGGTCAGTCTCCAAGTATGGAGACCATACTGGAGAACAATAATCGAAAATGGGAAGTGCTAGGGAGTTGTAAAGGGATTTGACCAACACAGGAGAGCGGAAGCACAAGTTACGGCGGACCAGCCCTGCAGATGATACCCCATTAAGGGCGACCCGTTGCCGCCGGCCACTTAAGTAATCCTCTAAAGAAAGCCAGGGCATCATCAGTATTTCCCGCAGCATGAAGGGATTCAAGGAGACGCGCATGAGGATCGAGTTGAAGGCTTTTGAAAAGTCTAAGTAGATAACATCTACGCTATAACCCTCATCGAGCCACATAGACCACAAATAAGTGGCCTCAAGGAGATTGGTCAGACATGACGCCGAGAGAAGAAGTGGGTTTTAGCCAAGTGGGTAGCAACCTGATTGTACACAAGGCGTTCACTCAATTTGGGGGTATGATTAAGGTTGCTAATCGCACGGTATTTAGTACGGTCGATACGGGAGCCGGACTTGTGAATGGGCGTGATGTTCGCTTCCTTCCAGGAGGTTGGTAGTTTACAATGGGAGAAAGAGGGCGAAATTATTAGGTAAAAGGGAAAGGCAAGAACATCCACAAGCGATTTTATTAAGAAAGGGTGAAGGCCATCCGAACCAGGCGACTTAGTAACTTTTGAAGTAGAGAGGAGTCTGTATAAGTTCCAAGGTTCACAGGAGAATAGAGTTAGTCTCGTTTGAGAAGCAGGGAGGGGTGGAAGTTCAGCTGTAGTCATACCGTATGCAGGTAAGATACCAGGGCCCGGGGTGCTGACAGTACTAGCAAATAAATCATTCAAGAGGGATGCAGCTTCTCCAGTGGTGGTAGTGATAGTTCCATCAGGCCGCTTAAGTTCGATGATACCCACTCTAGTTATTTCTAAAGACATTACGGTCTATTTCCATAGATCTGAAATAACAATAGCTCCCACAATTGAAATAAGATTACCTGTTTTTCTTTCAGAAATATTAGATTATGGTAAAAATCGGCGGTCATTTCATTTTAAAATGGATTTGATAATAAAATAAAAATATTTTTATGGCTAAGTCAAAACGTGTTACCAAACCCGAAAATATGAAATATAAGTAAGAACGTAAGTAAATATTTTCGCACGTAATTGGAAACTTAAGATTTACTGTTCTGAAACTTTTGTCCAGCTATGGTTGTTTTTTTTTAATGACAGTTTTTGTCACTATTTAAATTCTTAAGTCTTCAACCAATGTAAGTTTCTTTTACCATTTTTCGTCTGAAATTAATTTTAAGTGAGCAAGTTTATTCAAATAATTCACCGATCGTGGCGGTTTTTCGGGGTTTCCATGCCTCATTTTCCCGTATCCAGAAATCAACGAATTGTCGCCCGCGAACAGTGGGTCCATACGGAAAATATTTGTTCAAATACTCTCGTTTAATTCTTTCTTTTGTCGCGATTATCCAGGCGCCTCGAAATCGGGAGAACACTTGTCCCGTTTTTATTTCCTAGAATCGCTTATGGGTCGAAATTTTTTGGAACCGAAGAAGTTATTAATTGTAACTCCCACGAATTGGTTAGATATGGTCTGCATCCTAATGGAAGTGTTAATCGTAGAGCGCGATTTGAAAGAATATGGCTTGAATGTACCTTGGGAAGTGCGAAATTAAATTTAATTTCTATTTACAAGTCACCCGTGGCTAGCCTGACTGTTGTTTTTACAGATTTTAACCCGCTTTCCACGAGAAATATGACAATTCATTGCCAACGGTTGTGGTCGGCGATTTCAATCTAGATTTCCTTAAAAGCAAAACGGCTTTAACTAAATTATTTTCCTCGTATGGCATGGAACTTATGCCAAATTTAAAAGGGAGGTTTTCGAGCGACCATGGTACACAAATAGACTTGGCATTTGGGAATGCAGCATTTCGTGCCAAATATACTGCTGACTACAGAGAGTCGTACTTTTCGTATCATAAGTCAATTTGCATATTTCGTAATATGTGAGCTCTGGCGAAATATCATAGGCATGATCTGGTATGAAGAGATTCTGAATAAGCCTTTTCAGAGACAGATAGAGTGGCCAAATCAAGAAGCTTATAAACTACTGCATTTTCGTCTGCTAAGCAGAAACTTAGTATTTTATAATGGAAAATCGTCTGCGTATCAGATCAATTCCAGCGCTTTATTAGTTTCTCGCGTTTTCCGCTACGTGGCGCTATGAAAACTGAAAAGGCTAACTGGAGGGGCTACTCGACCTTGTTTCCTTTTAAGCCTGGAGAGTCACCACTCTTTCAGGGGTGTATGGCTTTGGCCGTTATTAAGCCTGGAGAGTTACCCCACTTTCAGTGGCGTATGGCTTTGGCCATTATTAAGCCTGGAGAGTCACCCCACTATCAGTGGCGTATGACTTTGGTTATTATTAAGCCTGGAAAATCTACTTGCATTTGACATAACTGTTTTGTTTTACACATAAAAACCCTTTTAGGCGTCTAAAAGGGGTTTTACACATCAAAAACGGAGAAGATTATATATAAACTATTACTTTAGAGAGAAAAATATTAAAAAAGTTCTTCGATTGATGGCGCCACTAAGAAGTTCTAGTGTCACTTTTGGTTGCCTTAGCCACTAAAAATAATTTAACCCCCTAATAGAGCTTACTATCAATCTAAGTATAATCTTAAATCTCTTTTCTATTCAGTGATTAAAGACGGATGCACACATAGACTTCACGTTCGAAATTTCCGCGAGGAAATCGCGTCGCTTCACGTGATGTTAATGATAATGTGCCCAACATCACGCGTAGCGACGCGATTTGCTCGCGAAACACATAAGGTTTGCGAACGATTTCATCCGCTACTTTTCGCCCACGCGACCATGCGCCATGGCTTCCATTCCATTGAAATCACGTGAAGCGACGCCTTAAAGGCGGACGCACACGCGCCGCTTGATTAATATAATCTTTTAGGAGAAAAATAGATCTCTGGAAAAAATTAACATGCACGGGCTCCTAACTTTAAACCGTAGGACCATAGACAAAGGAACTGTTCCACCTTCCTTAAGGGTGACGTACACAGTCTTGGCGAGCGACATCTTCGCGTCACTTCGCGTGATGTTGAGCACATTATCATTAACATCACGCGAAGCGACGCCAAAATCTCGCTCGCGAAGGCTATGTGTGCGTCCGCCTTTAGTCTATGGTTGGATGAAAGAAAGCGCGTGATCACAGAGGAGAAGGACAGAGGTTATATTGAAGCGTCTATTAAATTATTTCATCAGAGTTGTTGTGGTAGATATATTTCGTATTCTCATTTAGCCTTATTTAAATAAAAATTTAGCCTTATTTAAATAAAAATTTAGCCTTATTTAAATAAAAATTTAGCCTTATTTAAATACAAACTTAGCCTTATTTAAATAAAATATTTGATTAGAGTTCTTATGGTGTATAAATTTAATAGTTTAAAGGGAGTATTAATTTCGTAAATGAATTGACAATTAATTAAATAAATATTTGATTCTTGTCTTAAACCTGACTTTTATTTTTATAACACACATCCGTCCTTTTGCCTATTGGAAAGTCGTGGGTTCAAATCCGGGCTCTGAAGTATTATTTTGTGATGATTATAATTGTAATTCTGTACAATATGATCTGTTTAATAGTTTAAATTTTAAATTTTATCTAGTAACGCATCATTCACACTAAACAACTTTCGTTGACCATTTTGTTTAGGCATTTTGATTCTTCCAACTAATTTCCCACTTTGAAAGTGGAAGTTTAGCGAATTTTGGATGCTGCTATAATTGTTCCTTTTTACACTGTGCAATTAGTTTGACGGTTAGCGTCTCACTATACAACTTTCTTATATTATTTTCTTTGTATAAACTAAATTTTACTTCTTAGACGACACTTGAATCCCCGCCATTCCGTTAGACCAAGTGTTACATGTAGATAACGGGAGATGTCGCCACTATAGTGAAAGAAATTCACTGCTTTAACAATTAGTTGCTAATCCTTTGACCGGAGCTCTGTTGTTTGGGAAATTTTACATGGTGGGTATTTTCAGCTTCAATACTTTCTCCCGAAGATGATCACTATTCGCTTTTTTTACCAACTAATTTTTGGATTAGAAATCTATAAAATATAGCTTATGTAGGATTTTCATTGTCCCCCTTTGTCGCGCTTAAGTGCTCACCGCCTCTGCTAGAGGTATTGTATTATCCCCTCCAGAAACACCTTCTTTTCTCCAAGAGTCTATAATGCTAAAACCAGGTAAATCATTTCTTAGAGCAAAATCATGTAACTATCAATTTCGTTTAGAAAGCTCCGCTCAAGTCTATGTCAGCCCTTTTTAACTATAACACGGGCAACGAAATAATATTATCGCCTTCTTGGCGAACTTGTTTTTTCTTGTTCTTCAACGCCCGCGAAATCTGCCCTAGGACGTAGGCTACGGTAACTCCTTCCCTCATTTCATCGGTCCATCGGTATAAATCGCGAAAGCGAGAGACTAGGTTTTCATTACTTATTCGATTTTCGTCATGAACAGTCTTGAAGAGCTGAGAGGCGAAAATCGATCCTTGAAACATAAGACGGTCTGCAGAGTTTTGAAGTGAATTTAGAGAATCTTTTAGATCACTATATGGACCTGTTGTTGCAACTTGCAAGAACGTTTACGTAACAAAGTCGCCAAGTATAAGAAAACGTTGGAGACATCCCACAACGCACTATACGTGGCAGTGTCAGGATGTTGTGGAACTTGTGGTGGGAAGCGACCCAAGACCGAGTAATCGGACATAGGCAAAAACGGCCATTTTCAGGGCCACTCTCATTTTGGTTAAAGATACTTAAAGGCCTAGTTTCACTTGGAATCTGGAAAAAGGGGTTCAGGCGGGTATGTGGCTACCCCTTCTGACCCCTCTATTCATCTCGGACGCACGGTGATCGTCCCGTTCTCGCCAATTATCGGCTTATCTCTCGCACGCTCTTTCGCGTTAACTGCACTACAAAATTAACTTGTCGCAAAGTATATAGCAATACGTGTACAAATAACATGATAACATGCATATGCTGGGCAGGTTAAGATTTTCACCCCATATTTCGCAAGGAGGTACAACCGCTCCCGGAAGTACCCTTCTGCTGCCAATGTACAAGCATTCAGTTGGCATCGTGCTATGGTCAAATTTGCACTCTGAGCTGCGCGCACCCATCACATTGACAAAGTAGCGTCGGATATCTCAACGCACAGGAAAAAGTACTACCCGCTAGTCTCCAAGAAGGCGAAGTCAGCGGGAGTTCCCGATCTCTCCAGCTCTGGAACGACGTTCACCACAGCAGTAGACAAAGCCAATATCCTGGCGTCTACCTTCCGGCGTACTTTTCCGACGTATGATGTAGCCGTAGTTCCACTCTTGGCGCCTCTTGCGCCACCCATGCCGGACATCATATTCTCAGTCAAAGAAATACACCAGCTGTTGACCAAAGTCAAACCGCGTAAAGTCCCTGGCCCTGATGGCATCCAGTCAATTGTATTGCGCCAGTGCGCCGATGCATTAGCGGCTCCGTTTGCGACCATCTTCCAGCTGTCTTATGACGCCGGTGTTTTTCCATGTGATTGGAGTCGGGCCAACGTCACGCCAATACCCAAGGGTGGAGATAAATCCTATCCTACTGAGTACCACCCAGTTGCTCTCCTGTCCCTAGTTCTGAAAGTCGATGAGCATGTCTGTGCGTCTGACATTTCTACGCATTTCATCCAGCACAATCTGATGAATCCGTTCCAGCACGGCTTCAGGAGTGGCTTCAGCACCGAAATCCAGCTACTTTGCTGCTTCGAATAATGGACCTCTGGGTTTGAGCAGGCTGGCCGTGTAGATATTATCTTCCTTGACTAAGGGCATATCCAGGATTTTATTTCCGGGGCGGTTTTGATGGAAAATTTCAAGGGGGAGGCACCCCCCCAGTCATCAGCATTTCGGGGGGGGGGGTTGTACAGCTAAGCCCCCCCCCTTAAATACGCCCTTGTCCTTGACTTCCACAAGGTCAAGCTACACTCTTATGGGATCCGGGGTTGTACGCTAAACTGGCTCTCTGCTTACCTTGAAAATAGGGAGTTTCGGGTTGTTCTGCCCGGTTCCACTTCCCATTGGCTCCCAGCATCGTCTGGGGTCCCACAGGGCTCGGTCCTGGGACCTCTACTCTTCATCATCTACATCAATGACATTGGAGACAACGTCGTCTCTATAAGATGTATGTTTTTGCGGATGATCTTCTCGTCGCAAGACTGTAACACTCTACAATCTGACCTAGATACAATTAGCAAGTGCAGTGACCAGTGGCTTCCCACGCAGTCAAAAAAATCCAGCGTTGGCTTCCCGTGGAGTACCTCCATGACGAGGGTTATTCATAACTATAAGTGGAACACCATTACTGCGCGCCGCCGTCTGAAGAGGCTGGTCATGGTCAACAGTGCGCTTGCTCCACTTTCGACGGTCATTTCCGGCTGGCATCGCCTCCCTCGAGGGAATCGTGTAGCCTCCATGGTCCTCCCGGGTTTCCGTCTCGCCGTTCGGAAACATTCGTTTCTCCCCTCCTCCGTCCAGGAGTGGAATTCCCTTCCGGAACACCTGAAGGACATTCCAAGTCGCGTGCAATTCCGGAAGGCGCTTTCCTCGTTCATGGACCTGTACGAGTAATGCTTCCCTGTCTCGACGTGATGGGTTTTTAACCCATTGTTGAGCTTAAACCGAACTCAAGAACTCAAGAACTTGACGCTTCCATTTTTATACGGCTTTCGTTTCCCAATTGCACCAGAGAATCAGTTCTTGAAATGACGTCGCGAACGAATAATTTATGAAGGTCCGAGAGGGTTTCTGCCTGGTCAGAAGAACCGGTTTTTCAATTAGTACCACACCATTCTTCTATATGCAATCGCCCATTAAAAATTTCAAATCACAAATATAAGGGGCACGTCCTTGAAATGGTAATTCAATGCGACCGAAATCATAAAATTATTATGCCGTTGGTAAAAATTATTCCGCTAATATCAGTCTGTATTTAAGATTTTTATCAAGTGGAATGTTACAATCACATACATGTGGTCAGAAATTTATATACCGGTGCTCCAAGCTAATCAAAAGCTTACTACACCGGTGGTCTCATCAGAAAGCCCCACGCCAGCGTCCACAAGCCCGGACAGGTGACAAATCCAGCATGGGTAGCAGAACCCTACTACTGATGGTCGCACCCTCGACGCAAGCCGCTCATCCCGACAAAAGGCGTAACAATGGGACGACCAGCCCGCCACTTCGCGCACAGCTGTGAGATAGAGAGCGGATGCTATAGCAACTCCAGCCGACACCCCACCTATGGAGGCAGGGAGCCAAGCCCTTTGGAGAGAGCTCCTAAAGGGGAACGACGAGCACACAGCAGTCCAAGTAACCCGGCACAGCTGGCACCGGAGATCCCGGTGTGAGTTCAAAAGGCCGGGAAACAGGACCACCGTGCCCTCATACGGAGGCCCGCCGCCCCACAGCAGGATACCCAATCCGCCGAGGCGGCCAGTTTGCCTGGACCCTCCCTCTCCGTTAGCCTGAGCCGAAGCGCAGTATCCAGCCCCTACCTGACCGAAGTCGTAGGTGGAGATAGGACCATTTGACCAGAGCTAACATCTCCCAGTGCGCCACCGCCCTTATGGGTTACAAGAGCCGGACCCCGACTCCCCGGTAAAGCCACCAGTTATTGCACACTCTGACCCATTAAGGTCAAAGAAATTACCACACTTTCAAAAATTGGAAATGCAGGTGCTAACTGTCGGATAAGAGGGCACCTATTCGGAACCATTTGTACTGGGCCATGGTGAACTGTAATCCAAACCCCCAGCTTCCGCGAGAGAGGCTTGTGAACGTAGTTCGTCATTTCGAAAACGATCATTCTCTCTGCTTCCCCGGTTTTAAATGTAAGGAGCGCGGTTATGTCCCCAAAGTGAAAATCATAAAAGATAAAAGAGCCGCGGATATGTTGGAAAAATTAATCAAATCGAGCACGGTAAATAAAAATCCTAGTGACTTTACGAACGCACGTGACACTTTTTACGTGGAATCATATAATAATTCGTGTCTAATTTATCTCGATAAAAGAATTCGGTATTGAAAAGAGACGTATTTTCTGAGACGGTCGTTAGCAGTGTTGGACTGGAACAACCACGTTGGGAAATTAGTTCAAATTACGAAAACAGTTACAGTCTGAGGGCAAAAACTACTACTACGTAAATAAATCTTTCGAATTCGTTCAAAGATTATTGGAAACCATTGTTTTGCCGAAAGGCGTATCTTTTAAAATATAATTAAAATTTAATTGTTCGGAAATAAAAAATTCATATCTTTGAATTTAAACACAGAGTAATTTTTTTATATTGTGAATAAAATGTATGCACATTTCTGTCTAACCTTTGTTGTACATGTATATAAATAAAAAATAAATAGATATTTAAATATAATCTTCTTTATACGGGTTTTATTATTTGAATTTAGCTTTAAAATTTCTAAATCAACATATAATGAATATAATATATATATAATATCTTATGTAATAAAATAAATATTTTCATGTTTTATTTTAGAACTAAGAATATAAGATTCTCGCACAATGTTACAATCTAGACTCGCCCTTTCTTTTTCCGATTTCACTCCTTGCGAAATATGGAGTGAAAATCTTAACCTGCCCAGCATATGGCTACGCTAACAAGTTATCATGTTATTTGTACACGTATTGCTATATTCTTTGCGACAAGTTAATTTTGTAGTGCAGTTAACGCGAAAGAGCGCGGGAGGGATAAGCCGATAATTGGCGAGAGCGGGACGGTCACCGTGCGTCCGAGATGAATAGAGGGGTCAGAAGGGGTAGCCACATACCCACCTGAACACCTTTTTCCAGATTCAAAGTGAAACTAAGCCTTTAATAATGTATTGAACTCATTTTATATAAGAAAAAACCTTTTCAGTGGTTTTCGCTTTAAATAATGCTATTTTTAATTGAAACATCCCTTTTTGATAGATCCACTTAGAAAGAGGAACATTTAAATAGGCTTACGTTTAAAACTTGCAAGAAACATTTAAATCAGCTTACGTTTAGAACTTAGGACGAGGAAATTTTAAATAAGCTTACGTAAGTTAATTATTACTAGGAAACCTTATGAGTTTAAATAAGCTTACGTTTAAAACTTAGGACGATAAACATTTAAATAAACTTATGAAATATATGGGCGTCAGTACTAAAGATTCCGCAAATATCTGGATATAGAAAAACTCATCCCAAATGCCGAGTTCTCCCTTTCTTATTTGTAATGGGCTGGCGACGGTTCTGATAATTTTTTGAAACCCCAAGCCACCCCCCCCCCCCCCTTTCAATACGCTCTTGGCGTTAAATGTCTTGAACGTCATCAAACTGACGCCTTTACTTACTTTTGTCACTTTTACCAGTGTAGTTATGAACAAATATCATTGATAGATAAAAGTGATAACGGATAATAAGTGTATTGCTTTTACGGAAATAAATAACCGATAAAATGAAGCTCATTAACTTAAACGCCTAGGTTTTAAATTTACTTTCTAACTTACTTTGCCACACAAATACCCTGGTGGTAGGCCAACCGCGGACCACGCTGGCCTACCACCAGGGTATTTGTGTGTGTTACAGGAAAGTAGATATATTAATTAATGAGAAACCAGTAAAAGGCGCCGAAAAATCACAATTTCTAAATTAGCCACTAAAGTGTTATAATGAATTTAAATATTTACCGTAGTATTAAAATATCTCGGGCGAAAACATTGAAATAAGCTTACTTTTTACACAGGACGAAAACATTTAAATAGGCTTACTTGCTATACATGGACGAAAACTCTGAAATAAGCTTACATTTAAAAATTCTTACATTAAATAGGTAAGGAAGTTCTCTTACAATAAAAATAAATAAGCTTAAAATAAAACACAAATTGGGCACACCACAATACGAAGCGTATGACTTCATCGACTATATTTCATATCATGAAGCTCGTACAATTAATCACACAAAAGTAAACTGCTTTTAAAAAATTTCCCAAATTATTAATTTTTCGACGTTTATAATAAATAGAATTTCTGATTTATCAGCCATTAAAGGGTTAAAAAATATAGAAATTCGAAATTCGCGCCCTTTCGAAGTGCGCCACGGAAATGAAAAGAGCGGAATCGAGAGGGACGAGAACGTCGCACTTTTAGAAGGGCGACTTGACGAAAGAGGGGGGAAATACGCTCTTCGCGTAGAGCCCACAATAGCAAGTGCGAGAGGGGAGCGAAAGTGCCACCCTTTTTTCTGGCGCTCTTCCTCCGGGGGGAGAGCGCGTAGAGAGAGAGAGCGTCGAAAGAGGGGAAAATACGCTCTTCGCACAGAGCTTACAATCGTAAGTGCAAGAGGTGAACGAAAATGTCACTCTTCAATCTGGCGCTCTCGCACTAGAGGGAGAGCCCGAGAGCGGAGAGCGAACTTACTTTTGCCCATCGCATGGCATGCGATGCGTTAGAAAATAAATGTGTCGAATAATAATATGTGTCAGCGTGGTGAAGCGTGGTGTAGTGGTTATAGGCGTTAGTAATCTATAGCCATTACGTCCTAACGAGGTGGGTTCGAATCTAGTTCGGATGTGTTTCATTTCGATAACATAATTGTTATAATTGAACCTTAATTTACTTACTTTATTACTTAAATTTAAATTCAATGTTAATATGTTAAGGATTTTGGATTCATTAAATATTTCCCCGGAGAATAACCTTGATCTATACCCCACTGATGATTTCGGAAACTACTCGGATAGAAGGTTTTCTAAAAACGAACAATACCTTTTTCGCCTTCTTTATGATAGTGAAATCAAAGATTGGTCGAATAGCATAAATGTTATGTTACGTATGACTGCGAGTAAATCAGTAAGTCTATTCCTGTTAATTTTCTGTGAATCAAATGGATGGTAATTAGGGGTGTGCGAGCACTCGCTTAAATCGAGTTCGAACTCGAGTACTCGGCTCGAAACTCAATAAGCCTTGTGCAGAAACTCGCCAAACTTTCGAGTTTAAAATTGGTTCAAGGTTAAACTCGATAAAGACTCGTTAAGCAGTTTTCGTATTAACGAGTTTCAGGGCTATGCGAGCACTCGTATAAACCGATTACTCGAATCGAGTTCGAGTATCAGCTACTTTTTTTCATTGGATCATGTGACAGATTTCGAATTTTAAATTGTCATGTGATGTTTAAAACAGCTAGCATTGGCTGTGTCGTTTTATTTACTGAGAACTGACCAATAGAAACTTGTAGTTAGGTGATAATAAATATTATGAAATTTTGTTGTTTTTTTTACGAATATTAGATCTTAGTTATCTAAATTCACTCTTTTAATATATCAAAACTCCCAAATGTAATGGATCAATAGAAACTCGTTAAAAATTTTAAGACTCGTTAAGAATTTTAAGACTCGTTAAGGGCTCGAAGCTTACAAAAGGTGATATTTTAAAACTCGTAAACTCCCTAGGTTTTTCGAACTCGAACTCGATAAGAAAATTTATAAAAACTCGAACTCGACTCGGTAGTCAAAAATTGATACTCGCACACCATTAATGGTAATAACAAAGAACTAGAAGCTAGTTTGTTTGCTTACATGCAAAGTATGCGAGGTACCAAGTAACCCAGGAATTGGGTATAAACGTTTTGGCGAATCTAAAAGTATATGTTTTCAGTATGGTTTGCTACGTTGAACCCAGCAGAGTACGACTGGTTGGAACTTCATGATCATTTTTACCCGTTGAAAGAAAAATCTTTCGAAATTCCAGTTTGTGAATTACGCAATAACGATCTTGTTGCTGTAACATGAGTCGTGTTACACGAGTCGTGTTAGACGACATTACCATAACCAAGAACGTATATATGTATAAGAACGTTGAACAAAAGGCATCGCTTGAGACATGATTTAATCGGTTTCAAAATTACTCCACCCTAAAATCCGTGTGCAGCGCGCGCTTGAACTAGAAACGGTTTAAACCGCGTTCCTCGCGTGGTTTATTTGGGCGGAGTTATTCTGTACCAATTAAATCATGGCAATAGGCGCCAATTTGATCATTCAACCAAGGTTCCTATATGTTAGATATATGATCCTAGGTTCAACGTTCTTATTATAACCGGGCGACGGTAGGTACCTCGACTTTTATATAACCAGGCAACGGTAGTGTGTGCAGTACATTAACTTGGGAAAAGTTCAACCTCAGTGTTTCCTAAATGGCTTACAAGTAGACCTTGTGCCTGATGAAATTAGCGAGTTAAATTTTATTGATAAAATGCGAATTCAGAAAGTTAAAGTATTCCAAAGTAATAAGAATATAAGAGCCCTTGTAAAAACATTCTCTTGGTCGGAGTAGTGGCGTACTTCTTTGATATCAAGTGGCTGGAGACCAGTTTATTTCAAGTTGGTCAGTTCTCGATAACTCACTGTCCAAATACGGCCAAATATTCGTCTACTATATACTTTTGTCAAAATCAAGACAGAAAGAGGTTTCTTACTGCGATATTAATGGGTTTACATTGAAAAGCAGCTGTCATTGGACTACACTCTAAAAATTACAGGTTTAAATATGGCATATAATTGGTTTAAATGGAAATTGTATACCATTAATGGCGAAAATTATGGATGTATAATGGTTTGTAAATAATTTAACCAACTTTAAACTTTAAATGGATTACCTGCTGTACTGGTTCTAAACCATAAATATAGTTAAAATTCTTCCATTATTGGGTAGCCTTTAGTGTGCTGCTGAAAGCACTATATTGGTTTAAAATTAAGCCTTTAATATACTAGCAGGAAGCCTTTATTATACTGTTGAAAACACCATAATGGTTTATAGGTAAACTTTTTTTATATTTGAAATAAACCATTATTGTGCTATTTAATTCAGCATAATGGGGGGAAGCTAAACTATTCTTCCATTTTTGGGTTACCCTTAGTGTGCTGCTGAAATCCCTATACTGGTTTTGAAGTAAGCCTTTATGATACTGGCAGGAAACCTTTACTATAAAGTTGAAAACACCATAATGGTTTATAGTTAAACTCTTATTATATTTGGAATACACCATGATTGTGCTATTTAAATCAGCAAAATGGTGGGAAGCTAAACTATTCTTCCAATATTGGGTAACCCTTACTGTGCTGTTGAAAGCACTATACTGATTTAAAAGTAAGCCTTTAATATAACAGCGGGAAACCTTTACTATAAAGTTGAAAACACCATAATGGTTTATAGTTAAACTCCTACTATATTAGAAATAAACCATTATTGTGCTATTAACACTGTATAATGGTGGGAAGCTAAATTTTTCTTCCCCTATTGGGACCATTGGGTAACCCTTACTGTGCTGCTGAAACCATCGAGAGAAAAATGAAATTATAAAAAAGGTCGGCATTGGACAAACTTCGCCTGTTTGTGGCGCCTCGCGTAGAAAAAAAAGAGTTAAAGGAAAAGTCCAGGTTTGGTAAAACTTGGGTCTATTTGAAAGATCATGTTTAAATAAACTCAACAATATCAGTCGTAAAATTGTATCTTTTTTAAATGACGAGAAATTAATTTTTAAACGAGCGAAATTTACCGCCAAGCGATCTGCCATTTTTTGTTTCGCGGTGACGTTTTAGCACTTTAATCACGCGCTGTTCGCGCTATAACAGGCTTTAACAGCGCTCTGTTCCGAGCGCGCACTTGCTCCGCGTGCAGTCTGCGGAGGGAAGGCGAAAGAAAATGGCAGCTCGCTTGGCGGTAAATTTCGCTCGTTTAAAAAATAATTTCTCGTCATTAAAAAAAGATACAATTTTACGACTGATATTTTTTAGTATATTTAAACATGATCTTTCAAATAGACCCAAGTTTTAGCCAACCTGGACTTTTCCTTTAAATAATTAGCCATTTCGCGTTAAACGTGGATTTTTTACGCATGCTGGAATGTTTGAATTTCATTGAAAGTTTGACCATTAAGTATGACCAGAAATAACAAGTAAGTGTGGCACTTATCGAAACATTATGCGTCACTTTCAACGTATGACCAGAGGTAACACATAACTCTTTCCCATTGATAGGGAAAGGCTCAAACCTGGGACCCTTTGATTGTACGGGCCCTGGGAATGTGTACCGGCTTTTTTATACGAAAACTGTATGGTTATGCCACAGGCGTTTCAAAAGTTACATTTCTAAGTAGGTGATGGTTGGTTTGAAGGCTGTGCATATGGTATCGTATTACCAAAAGTAACATAACAACAATAAGTATACGATAACTGTATGGTTATGACAAAGATAAGTAAACGAAAACTATATGGTTATGACACAGATAAGTAAACGAAAACTATATGGTTTAGACACAGATAAGTAAACGAAAACTGTATGGTTTTGACACAGATAAGTAAACGAAAACTGTATAGTTATGCCACAAGCGTTACAAATTTAAGTGTATGGATACTGTATTATCAAAAGTAATATAATATAACTAGTAAATTTTTACGTTTTTCCTTGGTGAGGCTTTTTTTCGTACGTAAATGTGCTCTAAGTGTGTGATTAAAACATTTTTCGTAACTAATGAAAATATTAATTCAAATATTGCTTATAGTTAATGTATAATCGAGGTCGAGTTGGCGAAACGAAGAAGACCTCCATCAGCATCCCCCTTTTGAAATTTTATTTACCGAAGCTTCGTCCCCCCCCCCTTCTTGAAATGTTTCGTCAGCATCCTCCCCCTTGAGTTTTCCCTAACCGTCGAAGTTATAGTTGGTAAAACCATGCCTTGCCCCCCCCCCCAAATTAAACCACCTCCGCTACGCTCCTGAATGTACAGAATACTTAATTATGTTTTTGAAATTTAACTATAATATGTAAGATCCACTTAAAACACTGCTTGGATTATTTATATTCAAATGTGATTGGCATTTTGATTTCTATATTCGTTGAAGGTTCGTGGGTGGCGGCTAGAGGTGTCAATGAGCAAGCCGAGCCGAGTCGAGTTTCGAGCTCGACTCGGTTTAGGCTCGACTATGTGCTCAGCTCGTTTATGGATCGGTTCGACAAAGGCTCGAAAAAACTGACTTGGCTTGAGTTCGACTCGGGTGCCGATTTAGCTCGCCGAACCCTATTTTAGTCGCGCTCGACTCGTTTAAGACTCGCTCGCCGCATAAGTCGCTCAAAATGTCTAAAAGTCAAAATTTCAGCCGGAGAATCCAACCGTGAACCGGTTTCGCCCTTTTGTGGCTCATCAGTACTGTGTAGGATTTCTGGCTTTTCTCGAAAAACTACCGATATCACTAAAACTAATAAAAAGCTGTGTATATAGGGCAACACAGTTGTATATTCGCTCAAAATGGTTTCCGATTTAAATTGTTCTGTTCGACTTGTGTAAAATACATAGTTGTACCGAGCGAGTTTATGAAAATAAATAACCACTTAAAATCCGTCAATTTATGTTTTAAAATTAATTACCCGAACAATAATAAATGCGGCTATTTTAATTGAAACCTTGGTCACCACTCGAGAATGCTATTTACAATTTTTATTCTAGCACCACAAAATAAAGTAAAACTTATCGCCGAACTAGACAGTTTAAAGGCCCATCCACACTATCCAACTTTAGTCAGCTGACAACTTGAAAGGCGGGTAATGTGAACGTGTCAGTTGGTTAGTGTGAATGCAAAATAAGTCAGGCTGACTAGTCTGCCTAATTTGGTCAGCTGAATAAAGTTGGATAGTTAGAATGAGCCTTAAGGGTGATTTCAAAGTGAACTGATGAATAACAACAAACATTTAGAACTTTAAATCAGTGCAAATGCAGACCGAGTAAAAGCACAGTTAACGCGTAACGTTCAAGTCAATGAGGCAATGTAGAAATCCACAAAAAAATGCATAGAAAATGTTTTCAATAAGTAAAATAAAAAGGAACTGTCCAAGCCTAAATATAATTTTCACAATCAACTATTACTGTGTAAATCGTGTTAGGATATAAGACCGTTAAAGGTCTTTGTTATGTACAGAAACGTCAATTCAGGCCGCTTAATTCAAGACCACCCTGACCTATAGGCCGAATTAGCGATCGCCCTTTTGCCCTGGTCTCAAGAAGCAGTTTTGCCGCCCCAGTTTGAAACCCTACTGCTGACTACAGCAACTTTCACCAGAGTCTTTACGTACCCAGTCCGACCCTAGCTTAGGCAAGCTACACTAATGAAATGAATACATTTAATTTAGTGCTCCAGGAAACCACATTTGTTTAAACGGTTTATTGTCTGGGTTTAAAATAAAGGCCAGCTATAATGTACAAAAAGTTTTATATATTCATCACCATCCATGATTATCGCTGAGCAACCACCTGGTTGCTCCCACCCCCAAAGAACGTCCTTGAATGCCTCAAATATAATACAGAATAATTTGAACCTAATATCCATTTTTAGAAAGGTGTTACGATATGTGTTCCTTTAACCTTAGAAAGTAAGCTCTCGAGCTATTAAATAGCGAGCCAATGGTTTTTTCAAGCGAGGGCACTTGATTCGTTTCAGGGCTCAACATTTTAGCTCGTAGTTCGATGCGTTCGCCAAGAAACTAGCTCGACTCGGTGCTCACTCGCCAAGAAACTAGCTCGACTCGTTGCTCGCTCGCCAAGAAACTAGCTCGATTCGTTGTTCGCTCGATATGACATAGGCTCGGTTCATGACACGGTTCGTTTTCTGCTGATTAACGAGCGAGCTCTAGAACTCGGCTCGATACGTTTTTGCTCGCTTCGACACTCGACTCATTTATTCTTAGCTCGACTCGGTTCGATACACTTCGAGCGTGTCGAGTTGCGAGCCCTCGCGAGTTTGCTCGGCTCGTTGACACCTCTAGTGGCGGCGTTAGGTTAACGTAAGCCTACCTCTTTTGTTAATTATTAAATTTAGGTTTCTGTATTTAAATGGATTAAATTTAATTATAATAAAGATAAAAGTTGTTTATATTAGCATCACCTACCTTACACTAGCTTGGAGACTACCCGAGGTGTAACTCACCGATTTTGTTTAAATTTAGGGATTAAGTAGACCTTCATGTAACTTAAAAAACCCCAAAGGGAAAAAATGCGATGGGATTTAGTTTTACCATGCCAACTGAAAACGTTTTTGACAACTAAAATATTATATTTCTCTATCTAAATTAACATGGCAAAATCTAAGATTCTAAGGGTCCCCCCTCATGATATTATTCAATTTTTTTTAAACAAAGGTGGTTAAATTTGGGGAAATATCAAATTTTGGGTAAATGTCTCAATTTGGGTCGGTATTTTAAATTGGGTATATACATTTAAATAATAATTAGGGTACAATCTACTAAATGTTTTCTGGTAAATAATGCTAACAGAACCACCATTACTGGGTTTTCAAAAGCGCAGTAAAGGTCTCCCGCCAGTATAGTAAGAGTTCAAATTCAAACCATTAAGCTGCTATTGGAAGCGCAGTAAATGTCTCCCGGCAGTATAGTAAGAGTTCAAATTCAAACCATTAAGCTGCTATTGGAAGCGCAGTAATGGTCTCCCGCCAGTATAGTAAGAGTTCAAATTCAAACCATTAAGCTGCTATTGGAAGCGCAGTAAAGGTATCTCGCTATATTAGTAAGAGTATAACTTTAACCATTTGTGGTATTTGCAGTAGCATATAAATATATTTAAAATGGTTTATATCTTATAAATCGTTTTATATTGCTACAGTAATGGTTTAAAATTAAACCAAATAAATAAATGTTAATTTATCTGGAAATATAAATGGTTTAGAACTAAACTAATTAAATTTAGAATGGTTTTTATGAAATCCTTCGATGGATTGGATTTTGGACAAAACGTTTATACACATTAATGGTTTAAATTTAAACCCTTAGTTTTTAGAGTGTAGTGCCATATATTTGTCTAACCCATGTGACTATGGGACCGGATAATATAAGAGCCCTTGTAAAAACATTATCTTGGTCGGAGTAGTGGCGTACTTCTTTGATATCAAGTGACTGGAGACCAGTTTTTTTCAAGTCGGTCCGTTCTCGATAATTTACTGTCCAAATACAGCCAAATATTCGTCTACTATATACTTTGGTCAAAATCAAGACAGAAAGTGGTTTCGTACCGCGACATAAATTGAATGGATGTACAATGAAAAGCAGATGTCATTGGACTAGCGCCGTATATTCGTCTATTTCATTGTGGGATGATATCAATTGGCTGCAGAGATTGATTTATTTGAACTTAGTCAGTCGTTAATAATTCACTGTGCAAATACTGCCAAATATTCGTTTACTATACACCAGTTGGATATGCAAAAGAAAAAAGGTGTATAGAATTGAGCGATTGCAGAAATTAGAATTCTTATGAGCTTACAAAATTGGTACACTATTTCCTGTGAGAAAAACCTTTCTAGAAAAATTTGTGATAATTCCTTTTGACTGTCTGAATTTTTAATTCCCACCATCAGGGAAGCAAACTAAAGAAATTTATCAATTACACCGCAACATGAAATGCGTTGTCTTTTATTTTACAGACTCTCGCATTGGAGTTTTACAGAGGCTTTTATTGGGACATATATGCTATTTCAACAATCAAAATATATGTATTTTAGTGTTCGTTTAAAATGTTACACGCCTTCCTTTGGTTATATTAATAATTCCAAGGTGCCTTTCGTTTCATTTCTAAAAATTGTTCTAATGAAAAAATCCAGTTCTAGACAATACTTTAAGTAAAGTAATTAAATTAATATTTAGCTTAGCTAATGCTTTATGTACCTCTGTTGGCTTAAGTCAACTAGCGAATTATAAAGCCAAGTGCCTGGCCTTAGTGTATAAATGCAGGATTTTCTTTTAATTCTGGCTGAAAGTCAGTGGGTTTGTTGAATAACGAGGTGGCACCAAAATATTTATTAAATATGGTACAATGTTATAATTAAGTTTAAAATTATTTTAATTTATAGATAGAATAGAATTTTAATAAAATGAAGAAATAAGTTACTTTATGCAAGTTGCTAAATAACTTCATAATTTCACCCAAAATGTATTTATGGTTTGATATGAAAAGTGCCATTGTACTAATTTTGAAAACTTATTTTATTTTTGGAATGACCAAATTTATCAAAAAAAAATATATATTTCAATATTGAATCAGGAACTGTTTTGATTTATAAGTATAAACATGAAAAAAGTTATCTCTGAAAGAGATCATTTTAAATGTTTTATATTTCATAGTTGGAGGATTTTTACTTAATAGAACTTTTGTCATCTGTTTATGTTATAATTTTATAAACAATGACGTTATTATCTTAATGTACGTATTTGAAATTCAATTTATTACAGTTTATATAACAGTACATGAGCTATTTGATGTTACTTGGACACCAAATAAATAACTCATAACAAAATAACCTTTTATGAGGAGATATTTTTTATCTTAAAATGAAAACCCTGTTCATTATTGTTTTCATTATAATCTAGTACAATGGTCCTGAAACTTTTTTCATTTTATTTCTCAGTTTAGAAGAAGGGACAGATATTATAGGAAAAAGCTCAGCTACGCTGAGGAAAAAGGATATATATAGGTAACCCTGGGCATTTTACTGCGGCTAAGAAGGGACAGGTATTAGAGAAGATAGTATCAATTGAAAACGCCCTAACTGGCATCCCACCTAATGACATCTAATTAAGTGGCATCGCCCTAAATGGTATAGTACCTAGTGACATCGCACTAAACGGAATCGTACCTAGTGGCATCGCCCTAAGTGGCATTGTACCTAATCTGGTACTGAAATCTGGTGTGTATTGAGAGGGGAGTTTTGCTTTTCAGCCTACATGTATATATAACGGCCTTTACATACTAACAAGGAGACGACCCGAGGTGTAACGCACGGATTTGGTTCAAACTCGGGGGTTTGGTAGACCTTCATGTAACTTGAAACACCCTAAAGGGAAATGTCTCCATAGGCAACCGTTTTGCCATGTCAACCAAAAATGTTTTTGACAATACAAAATGGAAATTTTCCTATTGAGTATAACATGGGAATCTGACCAAATGTAAGGGTACCCCTGTAAAGATTTTAATCAACTTCGAACTTTTTCATTATTTTCTTATATATATTTTCTATTTTTAGCATTTTCAAAAATAAAATATTTTTACAGGAGGTACCCTTAATATTGGCCAGATTCCCATGTTATTTTCTATGGGAAAATTTCCATTTTGTGTTGTCAAAAACATTTTTGGTTGCCATGGCAAAACGGTTGCCTATGGAGACATTTCCCTTTAGGGTGTTTCAAGTTACATGAAGGTCTACCAAACCCCCGAGTTTGAACCAAATCGGTGTGTTACACCTCGGGTCGTCTCCTTGTAAGTAGGCAAACTTTACCCGTATTTCAAAATTAAATTTTAGTTATGGTAGTGTTATTACTATTTACATGTTTCATTTAAATACAAAATATATCCCCATAAAATAAATCGAGAATTCTATATTATAACGTTAAAAATATATAGTCCCATTAGTAGCGACATTTTCAACATTGCCTAGCGTCATCACAATAGCTTTATTAGTGCACAACATTTTTAGGAAAAATTATTTCTCAGTGGTAGAGTAAAATGGTAACGTCACCGTAAGCTTATCTTGGGAACTCTAGAGTGCCGACGTGAGATACCTTAATTGGAAAATGGTAAGGCTTTTGAAATTTACTCCTTACGTCATCCAGCGCGAACTGGCCCACGAATCAACGTTTTTATTATATTATATAAATTCTTTTCAATCCTAATTCAAAATAGGAGTGTACTAACTAAAATTTAATTTTGAAATACGGGTAAAGTTTGCCTACTTAGTATGTAAAGGCCGTTATATATAGGCTGAAAAGCAAAACTCCCCTCTCAATACACACCAGATTTCAGTACCAGATTAGGTACAATGCCACTTAGGGCGATGCCACTAGGTACGATTCCGTTTAGTGCGATGTCACTAGGTACTATACCATTTAGGGCGATGCCACTTAATTAGATGTCATTAGGTGGGATGCCAGTTAGGGCGTTTTCAATTGATACTATCTTCTCTAATACCTGTCCCTTCTTAGCCCCAGTAAAATGCCCAGGGTTACCTATATATAACCTTTTTCATCAGCGTAGCTGAGCTTTTTCCTATAATGTAAGAATAACTAATCTAGACGTTAGTTAACGTAACAAAATATAAGCTTTAATATGCTGCGACGTTATTACATATTTTATACAAATAAACTGTCTCCGGTGCGGTAGTGATAACGTAACTTCTTCCAGAAGGTTCTCTTTTAGTTTCGAGTCCAAGACTACAACGCCATCTCGTGCTACCGACATAAACTAAATTACAATATATATCACGCTGGTTTTTTTTAAAAGAAACATTTAAGAAACAAACAAAACTATAGACAACTATAACAGATTACTATTTCAAATAGACAGATTCAAATGTTCACATTTCTTAAAACCGCTTTGGTGGTATGACGGATCTGCCACTTCGGGTTCGTACAACATTGGACATCTGTGGACCTGACGCAGTTCGCATATATGTACGTATCTTCGGGATGTCGAAAGTAGGTTGAGTATCGGAAGATGTCGACACGACTGAGTCTTCTGGTTGGGTCAATTCCGGTGATGGTGAGTGATGTAAAGGAGTTTGACTAGGACGAATTGGAGTGTGTGTCTGAGCAGTCCCACTTCCCTGCTGTTGCGCATATACTGGATCACCAGAGTTTTTACTAGACGGTGTGACACGCGTCGGAGATCCTTTCAAACTTATAGGCTCTACTGAAGACGCGGGTGCGTGTCCGGATTGTCCCATTGTCAGTTCTTGTAATCGTCGAGGACGCAATTGCTCTCGGTTTCTTCTGAACATCGAGCCGTTTGGTGTTTTAATCCAGTAGCAATTGTCTGTCGGTCCAATTGATTGAATGATTTCTGTTAGCCAATTTCTAGTCTTAGTTGTATACCAGACATCCTGATTTACCGCAAACTTAGATAGTTGTTTTGCATGCTGGTTACCATATTTCAACATAGTTCCGTGGCGTAATTCCAGCTTCCGAATATTTTCAGCGATTGGAAAACTTGGCTTAAGTTCCGTACGTGGCATAGGTAAGGTAGTACGAAGCTTTCTGCCCATCAACATTTCACCGGGCGATGGTAAAGAAGCTGTTGCAGTAGCTCGATATTCCAACAATGCGCTGTATAAATCTTTCCCGTCGGCGTTAGCTTTCAGCAGTATATTCTTCACCGTTTGGATATGGCGTTCTACCATTCCATTCGACCGAGGATATCTAGGACTAGAGGTAAGGCCCGTGATTCCCCATTGGTCGTAAAACCACTTCATTTCTTTAGAGTCATGAGGCGGACCATTGTCCGAGAACACTGTCACTGGTATTCCATGTCGAGCGAATATCGCTTTCATGGCCTGAATAACAGGTTCACTAGCTGTTGATCTTAAGTGTTGAACCTCCACATATTTAGAATGATAGTCAATTACTAACAGATAGTGGTCGTTGTTTATTTTCATAAAATAAACTCCCACTTTCTCCCATGGGAATTCTGGAATAGCATGTACGGATAATGGTTGATGCGCATTTGCCTTTGCTCGGCTTTGGCAGATTTGGCAGGACAGTACGAAATCTTCAATATCCTTAGACATTCCAGGCCAGTAAAGCCCATTTCGTGCTTTTAACTTGCATGATACTACTCCTTGATGAGCGCTGTGCAATATATTGAGAATGTCGTTACGCATTTCCTTCGGAACCACTATTTTAGTCTCTTTGTAAATAAGACCATCTTTCATCCACAAATCGTCTTTCACCTTCCAATTTTCTCTGACTTCTAACTTGGCTACTGTTTTATGCGTAGGCCATCCGTCTTGTATATATTCAGTCACGAGTTTTAGTGTGGCATCCCTACTGGTAGCTTCTTTAATTTGAGCTTCCTTTGGTGGAATAACCGAGGGGTAAGACACTTTCGGATGACTTGTACACCGAGTTCGCGTACTTCGTACTGTTAAAGGTACGGATTTTTAAGAGTTCACGAACTCTTATTAGCACAGTCAGAGGTACGACAGTGTACACCGAGTTCGCGGAGTGACCAACCCCTCGGGAATAACCACCGAAATCGCTAAAACCGCTTGACCTTCGCAGTCTAGATAGTCGGTGTTCACCATATCTGTTTTAATAGGGTTTCTTGATAACGCATCCGCTATTAAAAGCTGAGACCCAGGAATATATTCGAGGTGAAATTGATAGCGTAACAATCGAAGGAGCATTCTTTGCAATCTAGGTGATATAGTATCCAGAGGTTTCTGGACTATTGCTAAAAGAGGCTTGTGGTCGGTTTGGATCGTAAAGGTGCGGCCGTAGACATAATAGTGGAACTTCTCACATGCTGTAGTGACTGCCAAAAGTTCCTTTTCTATTTGAGCATATCGCATCTGTGTCGGGGATAGCGATGTCGAAGCGTGAGCAACTGGTTTATTGTCTTGTAACATAACAAAACCGAGGCCATATTTACTGGCATCTACGGATAATACAATTTCTTTCTTGTGATCAAAGAGTTGCAAACCCTCAGTGCTGCAAATCGTTTGCTTTAATTCATGAAACACTTTTTCAGCTTGTGAGTCCCATAGCCATTGTGATTTATTCTTCAATAGTTTTCTAAGATACGCAGTTTTTTTTTAATACCAGCTCCAGATATAGTATGTCCCAAAAACTTAACTTCTGGCGAGGAAACGGTCATCTTTTTCTTATTAAATTTTAAGTTAGCTTCTCTAGCTCTTTTCAGCAACGCTTCTAATACATCATCGTGTTGGTTATTATCTATTCCCCTGATAATAATGTCGTCGTAGAAGTTTGTACATCTACCGCTTTTTGTAACACTTCAGGTGCACTGGCTAACCCAAAGGTGAGTCTAAGAAAAGAGTATCTTCCAAACGGCGTGGCTATAGTACATAGTTTCGAACTGTTTTCGTCCAATTTTATTTGCCAAAACGCGTCAAAGCATCCAGTACTGTAAATAATCTAGCTGCTTCCAATTGAGCTAGAACAGTTTCTTGTGTAGGCATAGCATGATGCTCTCTCAGGATAACTTTATTTAATTCTTTTGGGTCCATACAAATTCGGACCGTGCCATTCGGTCTAGAGACAACCACAATGGGGTGAACCCATTCTGTAGGTTCATCTATCTTTCGGATAACTCCTAAATTCTCCATTCGGTCTAATTCAGTTTTGACTTTATCTTGTAGCGCTAACGGTATACTTCTAGGCGCTGAAATGTATGGTATTGCATCGTTTTTAATTCTAATGGTGTGCACCATTTTCAGTTCTCCAAGGCCTTCGAATACATCTGGGTAATTTTTTAAGATAACTTTACATCTTGGACTTATAGCTTCTTCTAGTTTCATTTTAGTTCCAGATGAAGTCTTTATAATGTTGACCAGTCTAGCAATTAGTTGCAGTTCCACTGAAGTTTTAGCGCCAATCAAGGGTGAAGTGCTGACCTTTGAGATATAAAATGGAACAGCTTGACGTGTACTTTTATTTTCACACCACTGAGTACATTTTCCCAAAACGTCTACTTTATGCCCTGTAAACGCGGAAATAGTAACATCCGTAGCTTGCAACTTTGGCTTTGACTTCAGTGAATTATAAATCTGTACCGGGAGAAGATTTACTTGTGATCCGGTATCGATTTTACACGTTACTAGTTTATCTTGTATAGTGATATCAGCAGTCATTGTAGACGTATCATGTTCTAAGCTATTAATTGTCAAAGCTCCCACGAAGAGTGAATCTTCTTCATCGTAATTAGCTAGTGACCTTCCCAAATGTAACGCTTGTACTTGTTTAGCTTTCTTACAAACGCTCGCGAAATGGTTCAGTAATTTACAGTTGTTACAACGCTTTCCAAAAGCTGGGCACTCTCTTATTTTATGAAAACGTCCACACTTATAACAGGGTTTTTGGAATTCGGAACTCGAAGCCGCTGTTTTGTTTGTAACGTGAGACGGCTTCTGCGCGGCCGATGATTTCCCTCTATTTAGCCGGAAATTCTTAACACCGCCGGTCGACTGTTTATTTTTAGTTAAAACCTCGACTGTTAATTTTGAGGATTCACCTAATTCTTTACCTTGTTCCTTAGAACGCTCATAAGATCTGCTTAAATCGATAGCCAGAGCTGAAGACAAATTAGCTTCTTGTAAACGTTTTTCTCTTAACTCTGCACTACGCAAAACACAAATCATTCTATCAACGATAAGAGATTCTTCCTGGGTATCGAATTCACAGTCCCTCGCTTTCGTTTTAAGGTCTGCTATAAATTCATCGATGCTTCTAGTCCCTTGGGAAACTTCATTAAATTTATGTCTATAATACGTTCGGTTTCTATATGGCCTGTAGTATAGACTCAGCGCATCCATAAGAACAGCGACTGTACGGAAATCTCCTTGTTGTGGTATAGTTATCGTCTTTAACAACTCTCGCCCTTCCAAACTGAGACAATGAAGGAAATAAGAGCGTTGTAAACTCCGGGCTTGTTGGCGAGATCTTCAATATCAGCGTAAAGGTCGTAAGCCTCCTTCCATAACTCCCACGCTGAGGACGGAGTATCGCCCGGGGCGAAAGGCGGTGGCGGTTTCATAGCCGAGGGTTGAAAGTGACAAGGCAAACGAAGACTAGAATGTGCTTGGTTTTCACTCTGACACCATGTAATATTCCTTTATTTAGTAGAATATTAAACTAGAACCTCTATTTAGTCGGTTATATAAGAATAACTAATCTAGACGTTAGTTAACGTAACAAAATATAAGCTTTAATATGCTGCGACGTTATTACATATTTTATACAAATAAACTGTCTCCGGTGCGGTAGTGATGACTTAACTTCTTCCAGAAGGTTCTCTTTTAGTTTCGAGTCCAAGACTACAACGCCATCTCGTGCTACCGACATAAACTAAATTACAATATACAGGGTCTTTTTTTTGCTCGGAAAAGTGTTTTTTTTCAAAAACTATTTATAGTACCGATTTCAAATTTGGAAGGTCAATTCTCTATACCGGGGGACATCAGTTTGAGAAATTTGAGCGTTTTCGGTAATGTTTTTCACCAATTTTGAAAAATTATTTTTCGACCACTAGGTGCGAGATAAAAAATTTCTATTATAAAGTTGTAGGCCGTCATCGAAAACCCTTAAAAATTGTTCACTCGACGAAAAACAATTTATTTATCAGTGAAAATTCGAGCTTGAAAAATTTACAAGTTGGTGAAGCCAAATTACGATTGTTTGAAACGATAATTGAAACCGAATTACCTAATCCAGTTGAAACTTTGGTTAAAAAAACGACCGGATTTACAAAACACGAGGCTATAGGTCAATCCTAAACATGCATTGGGTATTTAAAGGAAAACTTTGGGAGATTATTATCAGTGTTTGATAATATTTCGAATAATGCCTCGTTATTCAGTAGCTGAGCGTACCGAGATAGTTGCCATTTACTATGGAGAAGCAGCGCAAAACCTTAGAAGAGTGACTGAAATCTTCGCAGAAAGACATCCAAATGGAGCACCATCTGTAAATACAGTAAGACGAGCAATTCACGATTTCAATCAATTTGGTAACTTGCAACCTAGGTTTCGCGGATTGGGTCAACCGGATTTAGACTTCGAGAACAATGTACTCGCGTACTTTGTGGCATATCCTCGTCACAGTTGCACTAACGCCGCTGCTGATTTGGGTTGTTCTGCAAATCGTGTGTGGAAAATTCTTCGTAAGAATTGCTATCACCCATACAGAGCCACGCTCCACCAAGGACTAATTGACGGAGACCATCAAAGACGTTATGAATTTAGCAACTGGTTACTAAATGCTGTCCAAGAAGATAGACAATTTTTGCGCCATGTTTTGTTCTCCGACGAAGCGTCATTTTCTAGAGATGGGCCCTTTAATCATCAAAACAGCCATCTTTGGTCTGACATCAACCCACATTGGGGTTTTGAATATCATCACCAGGTTCAATTTGAACGGGTCAATGTTTGGATTGGACTTGTTGGAAACCGTTTGATTGGTCCCTTTTTCCTGCCGACGAACCTCAACGGCCAAAGGTATTTACATTTTCTACAGAACGAACTGAGTGACGCAATCGACGACCTTCCATTGGCTGAAAGACGTCAGTTGTGGTTTCAGCAAGATGGCGCCCCTCCGCATTTTTCCCGGCAAGTAACTGAGCACCTCAACAACGAGTTTCCTGAAAGGTGGATAGGGAGAAATGGTCCAGTGCATTGGCCAGCAAGGTCACCTGACCTAACACCGCTGGATTATTTTCTCTGGGGATTCGTTAAAGCAAAGGTATACGCCACGCCCATTGAAACTAGGGAGGAACTCATTAGACGAATAATCAGTGCTTGCCGAGACGTCACACCAGAAATGGTAGAGAAAGCGTTTGAGAACTTAATTGTCCGCGCACAAACCTGTGTTGCAGCCAATGGTGATATTATTGAAAATGTTTTGTAAAAATTTATGTGAATAAAATATCTGCATTTAAAAACCAAACGTGTACATTTTTTCAAGTGTGAAAACTCTACTACGTTTGTATTAGACTTGTTCCCTTTTCAATTATCGTTTCAAACAATCGTAATTTGGCTTCACCAACTTGTAAATTTTTCAAGCTCGAATTTTCACTGATAAATAAGTTGTTTTTCGTCGAGTGAACAATTTTTAAGGGTTTTCGATGACGGCCTACAACTTTATAATAGAAATTTTTTATCTCACACCTAGTGGTCGAAAAATAATTTTTCAAAATTGGTGAAAAACATTACCGAAAACGCTCAAATTTCTCAAACTGATGTCCCCCGGTATAGAGAATTGACCTTCCAAATTTGAAATCGGTACTATAAATAGTTTTTGAAAAAAAAAACACTTTTCCGAGCAAAAAAAAAGACCCTGTATATCAAAAACAAGTACTAGCAGGCAATAGCCTTTAACGTAAACAATCGTACATAATCACAACACACATGTACACTCTGTTAAATAAGTTTTAGCATGTCGAAATTTTGCCACTTATTTTGAAATTGTTCAAAACGTGAAAAAGATACAAATATGAAACCAATTATGACTATAATTAATTTTTGTCGCTCTGTCGAATGGACTGGGTCACTGTCTCGAAATGGTCATATTTTGGCGGGAAATCGCAAATACCGTTTTCGACAACTTTTAAAATATTGGTGTTACGGCCCTGAAACTTGCATTGTCGGATTCAGAATTATCGTTTCATATTGGAGAAGTGTCATTGTCACGTCGCTACGACCAACGGTTGAAGAGATATAGCATCTGAAAGTTTTCCCTCAACTTCGGGTTTTCGTGGAACGCTTAACTAGCGGATATAATACAAGCTCTTGTCTTCCACGGCGTTCCGACAACTGAAATTAATTAGACTGGGGAGACGTGCTTCGCGTGATTAGAAATAATAACAAATAAAAATTAATAAAAATTTCAGTTCACATTTAAATAATAACTACAAAAAAAAACAATAATTATTAACTTCTATTATTTATGGACGTGTTTTGCAGTTTTTTTTGATAAGTATTCGAATAAAGTTTTGTCACAAATGGGCCTCGCACATTTGTCAAAAGATATATACGGTCAAAATTCCTACATTTTAAAGAAATACCTATAACTTGTATAAATTTCTACCTATTGTTAAAAGTTCTTACCAGGTTAGAAATACAACCGCGTAAGCGTGGACATGGTCGATTTTCTTCAAAATGTAAAAAAAAAAAATCCCCTTTACCCGACTTTTATTTCTGGGTCCGTTTTAACGACTTGTTACAACACCAGATTGAAGTCCCCAACATGGCCGAAATCGAAATATTATTGGACACCGTGAAACTATTCGTAACACGCCCGAAGTTTTAGAATTGGTTCAAGGATAACTTTCACGTGTCTAAGGTCATCAATATAATTTAATGTAAAAATTCATTTAATGGAAAAAAAACGAAATTAAATTTTTATACCTTTGTTATAATCGGCACAGTCATTTAGGAACACCTGGTTGATAAAACGTATTTTTTACACGTAACTAACAATTCAATAACGCATTTTTTATACTAGTTTTGTTTTATCGAAAATGAAATGAAAACATTTTGCTTCTTAATGGAAACTGCACATTTACGCTTTTCGACGTTTTGAAGTTCGATACTTGACAGCGACTTATTCGGAAACGGTTCGATTTAGGACTCGGTTACTTCTTATTTTTATTCACTCCTTAATTTAACCCGAAGAACACGCCTGTAAATTTGTGCCAGGCTTTTTTGAAACACCCTGTATTGAAATCAACACAACGAGATGTTTATAGAAAATTATATTTAATATTAATTGACCCAACAATGTTACAATAAAACATTCGGGGGAAAAATTTAAAAAACTTAAAAGGGAATAACGTCGCCTCTTCTTCTTACGCAATCGCGTATTCGACGACGAAAAGAGTTTGTTAACGCGCTAATATATCGCGGCGGCACACGATTAAAAGCGTCCGAGACCATATTTCGCAGATCTTCCACGCTCTCCGGAACGTCTTGAATTTTGCCGCCAATTACTGCAATGGCCTAGAGAGGTTTTAAGGCGTTTTATATTATTTTCGGATGAAAAGGTTTGTTTTAAATTTTTAAGTATCTAAGGCACGGTATTTCTGACTAATTGTTATTTGTATTAGACGTTTCAAAGTTCCCCTAGTTCACCGACGGTCTGGATCACAAGACGTAGGAGGCAGCAGAACTACTCGAGGTTCATGACCCGCTTGAAAAGAAGTGGTCGCTTTTCCGTAAACGTCTGGGGTTGCATAGGCGACGGTCAAGCGGGGATCTTGAGAGTGGTTGTAGGCCGCCTAAATGCACGTTCATATATTGAAATCCTGGGTGATTCCATGTTGCCTTCGCTAGCCGCGATTTATGGACTAGAGAACGGTGGACGGTAAGTAATTGAAAAAATAATCCAATGGATCTTGAATAATATTTGTGTCTGATCTCTCCCTTAGTGTTTATTTTATGCAAGATAACTGTCACGCGCATACTGCCGGAATCGTTCTGCGATTCTTGGTTGAAGAAGGCGTCGAGACGCTCGAATGGCCAGCACTGTCGCCTGACCTTAATCCGATCGAAAACCTCGGGAGCCTTATTACCTCGCTGATGGAAAAACGTATTCCGGAGAGCGTGGAAGATCTGCGAAATATGGTCTTGGACGCTTTTAATCGCGTGCCGCCGCGATATATTAGCGCGTTAACCTACTCTTTTCGTCGTCGACTACGCGAATGCGTAAGAAGAAGAGGCGACGTTATTCCCTTTTAAGCTTTTTAAATTTTTTCCCCGAATGTTTTATTGTAACATTGTTGGGTCAATTAATATTAAATACAATTTTCTATAAACATCTCGTTGTGTTGATTTCAATACAGGGTGTTTCAAAAAAGCCTGGCACAAATTTACAGGCGTGTTCTTCGGGTTAAATTAAGGAGTGAATAAAAGTAAGAAGTAACCGAGTCCTAAATCGAACCGTTTCCGAGTAAGTCGCTGTCAAGTATCGGACTTCAAAACGTCGAAAAGCGTAAATGTGCAGTTTCCATTAAGAAGCAAAATGTTTTCGTTTCATGACAAAACTTTATTCGAATACTTATCGAAAAAATAAACTGCAAAACACGTCCATAAATAATAGAAGTTAATAATTATTGTTTTTTTTTGTAGTTATTATTTAAATGTGAACTGAAATTTTTTATTAATTTTTATTTGTTATTATTTCTAATCACGCGAAGCACGTCTCCCCAGTCTAATTAATTTCAGTTGTCGGAACGCCATGGAAGACAAGAGATTGTATTATATCCGCTAGTTAAGCGTTCCACGAAAACCCGAAGTTGAGGGAAAACTTTCAGAAGCTATATCTCTTCAACCGTTGGTCGTAGCGACGTGACAATGACACTTCTCCAATATGAATCGATAATTCAGAATCCGAAAATGCAAGTTTCAGGGGCGTAACACCAATATTTTAAAAGTTTTCGAAAACGGTATTTACGATTTCCCTCCAAAATTTGACCATTTCGAGACAGTGACCCAGTCCATTCAACAGAGCGACAAAAATTAATTATAGTCATAATTGGTTTCATATTTGTAACTTTTTCGCGTTTTGAACAATTTCAAAATAAGTGCCAAAATTTCGACATACTAAAACTTATTTAACAGAGTGTACATTTATTTTAGGGAACTTATGCTTTCAGCTATGTAGTTAATAATCAGATCTGCAAAAAGTTATTGTTAAAGAAAATTATTACGTTCAACACCTAATTTGACAAAGTAGACAAAGACCGCGTCTTCCATTTCGACGTGGTTACGAGTAAGATCATCAAACAAAGATTTGTAGACCAAAAATTACGCTTATTTTTCTTTTGTTGTTTTTTAACGTGAAATATCAATTGTCCGAGTAGTATTTAAAGCGTTTACATTTCAAAGTTAAAACATTATCTCAGCTTGGCCGATTGTTGTCCAGTATGCCTCTTTACACTCGAGATCAGCGAGCTCATATGCTAGAATTATTTTACGGAGAAGGTCGTCGTAATGCTACTCTAGTAAGTCAGTTATTTAGACGAAGATTTCATAATTGCAGACCAAGTCATTCGACGGTTCTTAGAGTGGTCCGCGACTTCGACAACTGGGGTAATATCAATCCGAGGTTTCGTGGTCGTGGTCTCCAGGACATCGACATGGAAAACACCATACTGGCCTACTTCATCGCCTATCCTCGAGCGAGCGTCAGGACTGCCAGCTTTGACTTAGGGTTGGATCGAAACTACGTTTGGAGAACACTCAAAAGACACCATTTTCATCCTTATCGAGCGACACTTCACCAAGGACTGCATGACTTAACTGGTGATAGACAGCGCCGACTCGACTTCTGCAATTGGTTTTGCCTCATGGCTGACGCACACCAGGATTTTCACCATCAACTACTGATGTCCGACGAATGTTCATTCGGAAGAGATGGGCCTTTCAACCGCCAAAACCAACATATGTGGGACTACGAGAATCCACACTGGGGATTTCCTCACCGCCACCAAGTGCAGTTTCGCTTAAATGTGTGGTCTGGTCTGTTAGGTGACAGAATTATTGACCCGTTCTTCCTGCCAAATCGTCTGAACGGTCAAAACTACTTGGAGTTCCTTCAAAATGAAATATCCAACGTGTTGGACGACATTCCTCTGGCCGAGTACAGACGCATCGGGTTCCAGCAAGATGGGGCGCCACCTCACCAATATCGTGACGTGGTTGCATATCTAAACGACGAGTTTCCTGGATGATGGATCGGAAGAACTGGTCCTGTTCGTTGGCCTGCAAGATCCCCTGATCTAACACCACTCGACTTTTTTCTTTGGGGATTCGTAAAGGACTACGTATACCAAACACCTGTGACGAGCGTTGAAGATTCACGACAAAGAATCATCGAAGCATGTCGCCGAGTGACTCCAGAAATGGTTCGGGGAGCATTTCGCAATATGCAACATCGTGCATATTTGTGCATTGCATCAGAAGGTGGCATTTTTGAAAACATTTTGTAGAAGTCATTAAAAAACATTTGTCACTTGGGCTAATTATAATTTGTTTATTTTTAGAAATCTTATAACTGAAATGCATGTTACCTACAATTCGTTAAAGGCTATTGCCTGCTAGTACAACTTGTTTTTCCCCCGACCTCCAAACTCAGTCTTTTTCACCCGAACCAAAATTATCTTTACACTTTCGACTAAGCCCTACAACTTTTCTATTGAAACATTTTGCGTGACACCTACCGGTGAAAAAATAAATTTTCCAAAACGGCACAAAATCGTTCGAGTTTTCTGAAATTTAGTAACTAAAGCCTTCCATACCTAACAAATAAACCCTGAAAATTTCAGAACCCTAGCATAAATACATTTTGAGAAAAATGGCCAGATCGAGCAAATTGAGACACCCTGTATATGTAGATATATCTCAATGGGTCTTTCCGTAAGTTCGTTTTACCCGTTTTTATGTGCGTGCGTGCGTGCGTGCGTGTTCGCCTTTTCGGGGCAAAGGGTAATCACTGCGTACGCAGTCGAACAACCGTTTTAGCAGTTTAAAGGTTGGCAAAACCATCGTGTGACGGTAAGCGTTAACGGATAAATTTGCACTTGCGTTGAGTTTTTTTCGTTAACGCCCACCGTCGCTACGTTTGTTATGGGTGCGTATTCTTATGGCACGCCGAACCGGACAAAATTCGTCTACCACTCGCTATATTCATACTTTACCTCTTGTTACATTCATACTTGGTCTTGTTATGTTCATACTTGGTCTTGTTATGTTCATACTTGGTCTTGTTATGTTCATACTTGGTTTTGCTATATTCATACTTGGTGTTGCTATATTCATACTTGATCTACCACTCGCTATATTCATACTTTACCTCTTGTTACATTCATACTTGATCTTGTTATATTCATACTTGGTTTTGCTATATTCATACTTGGTCTTGCTATATTCATACTTGGTCTTTTTTTTTTCGTTAACGCCCACCGTCGCTACGTTTGTTATGGGTGCGTATTCTCCAACTCCTTCTTATTGACTTTTGGGACGGACCGAGTGCTGAGTGTTATGGCAACCTCTCAACTTCCAATGGTAGGGTTTCAACCAATTGTTTACGGTATTCGTCTTAGTATCGATTTGCGATCGCATCGGGCGGGATTTGAACCCGAGACCTCCTGCTTGACAGGCGGACGTTCTACCACAGAACCACCGACACTTGTTACGCTTCATTGAAAATTAGATCTTCAGCTTTATCGGAAGCGTATTTAATAGAGTACGAAATTTTGGTTTAATTGAAATAGAATTGAAATTGAAATTATTGCATCGAAGAAATTATAATTTAGCGCTTTCTCTATTGATTAAAAACAAATGCGCCACCCAGGTTTCGAACCCAGACCATTCGGCTTGGCAGCGCTCTATCACAGAACCACCGATAGCTGCTTAGCTTCACTGAAAATAAGACACTCATCGTAAGCATAATAGGTAATAAAGTCTGGAATTTTTATGAATGAATTTATGAAGGCCTAATCTCGTTTTTTACGAATGAAATTATGTTGATTTAATCTTGTTTAAAATAATAAGTTGTTGAATTTCCAGGAAAGGAAGGGTCTTATGGTACTTTTGTTGGGTATTTTTTTAATGAATGGAGATAGATTTTTCTGTTGTAAATTTTTTTCTTTAATTTTTTACTAAACGGATTAATAAAATATCTGTATATATTGTTAATTGAACTTTTTTTTTAATTTTTAAAGTCTACATTTTTTACCTATGAAATTTTAAAGGTCAAATCTTATTTTAAAAAATAAAAAGTATCTGGGTTTCAGGCAAAGTAAGGGTTTTATGTTATTTTTACTGATCGAGATAACGTTGTTTTTTGTCTATTCTTGGGTATTGTTGGTTTTTTAAGCTTATTTTTCGAAATCGTTCAGTTTTAGTGGAACCTTTAAAGTGGTTACATCGTGGCTTAAAGCTTATCCGGTTTCATTATAATAACGTCGAAAATTCGTATTTGTGAATGGTAAGGTGTTGCGCTTCTTGATTTTCTATTTTCTATTGCTTGGTTTTGAATTAATTTATTACTCGACTGCGTAATAATATTTTTCTATGAGCTATTTTGATCCTGAAGTCTGATTGATTGGGATATTATTATAAATTTTTTCTATTCGTTATTTTTGCTCTGAAGCCTGATAATTTGGGATATTATTAAATATTTTTCTATTCGTTATTTTTGCTCTGAGCCTGATTGATTGGGTTGTTATTATATATTTTTCTATTGGTCGTTTTGGCTCCAAAGTTTGGTCGATTGGGTTTTTGTATTTTAATTTTTTGATTGTGTTGAGCTTTTCGGCGGTATTGTTGGCTTTTAATTATCATTTTTTCGTCTGAAGTGGTTTAAAGAAGGTTTTTTGTGTTGTTATTTCGTAAGCGAGAAAAATACAAATACCATCTGTAGATATTTCTTTCATTAAAATTTGCATAGTATTATAATCAACTGATAAACATGTACTGTAAAAAGGGTTAAATTCAATTGTGCATTGTTTTAGTAAGTCTAACTCGCTGTTGTAACTACTTAATTTATAATATTCTGAATAAATTAAACTCGATTGTTTCGTCTCAATTATTTAAATTAAAATTAAAATTTTATACCGGGCAGGGTTTGAACCGAGAATACGTTTTTCGTAAATAACTCTGAATTGCGGAGATATCTTTGGGGGTCGTGTCGAGAAATTAATACCACTAGGGACCATTCTTCCGAGGAGAGGTATATTTTGGCTTGCCAACTTGTTTATTTTGTAACCATGGTTAAAATCATACTAAAGAAAAATATAATATAATATAATATATATATAATAAAACAAGACTGATACTTTGTTTTTAAAACATTTTATTATAATATTAACAGTAATATAAAAGAAAACTAACGCTAGCTTTCGGGTCGAAACCCCTCTTCAGGCTTTTAATATTATAATAAAATGTTTTTAAATTATGAAGTATCCGTCGTTTTTTACTGCTATTTTTTTCTTTAGAAATGGATTACACGTGATAAACTAGAAGTTCCTAACTTTGACAAGTTCCCAAAATAAAAATGTTACTAAATTTAAACTAAGGTTCATAAATGTTTGTTAAATACGAACACACTGCAAAAACGTCATTAGTTAGTTTTGCGAAAGCTATAGGTACAGTTCCATCAAAAAAATGAAACTTTTTAATCCTAGCTATAGCTCGTTCCACGTGAATTCTTAGTTCTGCAATTCGTCGAGTTGCAATAACATCACTCTCTGAAAACTGGGGATTATCTTTAAGAAAAGGTGATATATTTCACCTACACTTCTTCTCCTTCAATAAATCCTCTATCAAAAAACCTTTGTCAGCCATAACGTTATCACCCTCATCTAACAGTAATATTACATTTGAATCCCTTGTTATTACTTTATCTGATACTCTACCACCCCAGCCTTCGGACACGAAAGATACTACACCTCCAGGGGTTATTCCAACTAAAAATTTAATAGTGTTATGGCTTTTATAATTAGAGAGAGTTAGATTTTGCGTTTCTAGTGATTTAGGCCGTTCCAAAAATATCTCCCGAACAATCGATCACGATGCGCATGTTGTGGTATTTTAAAAAGCACTGGGGCATATATTTGTCTACCAAAGCTCTTGTTGGAAAAGGAAAAAGATCTGCTAATTCCAATTTCATAAGTTTTACCCATGTAGCAAATATACGAGAGAATGTTGTTGCCGAAATTTCAAATCAATCTGCAATATCTTGATGGAAAAGTCCAACTTTCAACCTCATCATTACAGCTAGAAATTGGTCCAAGAGAGGAAGTTTCTTCTTTTTACTACTTAAGCTGGTTCTTTTCACTCCCCAATATGCCATTCTTTCAGCCTTTGGTTGTAAAAAGTTGAAAAGTCACATAAAAACAGCAAATGTTGGAAGACCAGTGTAAAACTTTGTCATTTCATCGTTTCCTCTGATTTTTTCTGCGCTCCAAGTTTTTTTCTTCATTTCCTCTTTAAAGGAAAAGTCCAGGTTGGGTAAAACTAGGGTCTATTTGAAAGATCATGTTTAAATATACTAAAAAATATTAGTCGTAAAATCGTATCTTTTTTTAATGACGAGAAATTAATTTTTAAACGAGCGAAATTTACCGCCAAGCGAGCTGCCATTTTCTTTCGCCTTCCCTCCGCAGACCGCACGCGGAGCAAGTGCGCGCTCGGAACAGAGCGTTGTTAAAGCCTGTTATAGCGCGAACAGCGCGTGATTAAAGTCCTAAAACGTCACCGCGAAACAAAAAATGGCAGATCGCTTGGCGGTAAATTTCGCTCGTTTAAAAACTAATTACTCGTCATTAAAAAAAGATACAATTTTACGACTGATATTGTTGAGTTTATTTAAACATGATCTTTCAAATAGACCCAAGTTTTACCAAACCTGGAAGAGATAAGGGAGTGTGTCTACCGATAGGGGCCCCTGCGGGCGGGGGAAACGGGGGTGAAACGGGCCCCTGTGGGGGTAAGCATTCCCCCCCATTTTGCGTACATTTTCGGCGGGTCAAAAGGTTAGGTCAATAGGTTAGATGATTTACGATGTTATACCACCTCATAAAACCTAGGTGGTAACCCCCCATTGTGGGTCAATAGGTTATCTGCCCCTATGGCGGTGTGGACACGATGCAAACAGCTATAAACCGTCATAGTTAATATCTAGCGTGGTAACCCATTTTAGGTCAAAAGGTTAGCTGATTTACGAGGTTAGATGATTTACGATGTTATAACCCATAAAACCCAGGTGTTAACCCATTTTAGGTCAATAGGTTATCTGCCCCTATTCGGCGGGCGGTGTGGACTGACACGATGTTATGCAAACAGCCGTTAAATAGTTTCCGTCATAGTTAATGTCGGGCACAATTCGAGTTGGTTTTCGCCGACAAACACTTTCGGCCCCCTAAGGGTAGCGTAAAATAGCGGACGGTCATCGGTAAAAGTGTTTTTGGAAAAAAGAGCAGAGTGTATACAAATTATACGGTTTTATTTATATATCTTTCGAGTACAGGCTGTATAATACGATTTACATTGAAAATACGTCTTTGGAAATGTATTTTATTTATATCATGGTAATTACGTCGATCTTCGTAGGGTATATACCAAAGTTCACTCAAAGGGTTGAAACGAACCATCGGAAATTAGCGTTTTTACGAGCATTTTCATTAAATGTTCTACCTCGAGGCGTTTGATGGTAAGAGTTACGATTACGTCGTCGCCGTGTCCCTCGGGGGTGGTTGTGGGTCCGCCGGAGATGTATTTTTCGGATGGCGGGATATCTTGGCCCTCCAAAGCGGCTGGTGACGGACAGTTGGGATAAAATTTGTCGTGTTCCGTTTGGGGTACGTCGCCGGTTTCCCAACTGCCTAACTGTCCGTGGCAGCGGTAGCATTCGACTATGCCGTCCGAGTCTACGGCGAAAAGTCCTGCGTGGGCCAAGTCTTCCTTGTTCACGTGTGCGTTGTCCCATTGCTTGAACGTTTCTAGCCGACCGGTTACGGTGCTAAGATCCTCGTGACTAGCCATCCCGATTCTCTTTGAGCTACGGAATAATATTTCTGGGTCTAAGCCACCAAAATGACGTAATCTATAAAAATGACGTAATCTATAAAAATGACGTAATTTAAAAATGACTCACTAAAGATGACGTAATCTACACCATGAAACGTAAAGATTACGTAGATGCGTTGTGGTTTTCATAAGCCAGCCGCTATGGGAAAGAGGAAGATGTCTCCGCTTAGGGTACCAAAGAAATGCTGGATATGCTCGGAAATATACCGGTCCGTGAGAGGTTTCAAAGAACATTTATTGACACATTTATCGTGTAATACAATGAAAGAAGATTCGGATCTGGCGTGTGATTGTGATGCGATTGAATCGCTCCATTACACGGAGGCCGAGGAAATGTCAGATGATAAAATTATCGATTATCTTAACGAACTTATTGGGACATGTAAAAAGCGCGGTGCCACAATGGAATCAACCGAACCAACTACATCTAACCTGCCAGCCGAATTAAAAATGCCGACTGAAAAGGAAATGGGTGCTCTGATTTATTTTCAAGAATATTGTAAAACTAATCAAATTCATAATATTAAAACCGCTGTAAAGAAAATGTGAATAAACGTTTTTATATTGAATACATTGTTATTTTTAAAGGTGACCGTATAAAGTAAATTTTACATTGGTAAATTGACACTTAAAATTCTAAAATACGTTTATAATATTTTTCCAACGTGGGCGAATGAATGGACACAATGAACTATTAATTACGTAATCTAAAAAATGACGCGAGCAATGAGAAATAACGAGTCGGATTTATAAGATAATAAAAAATATTTATTTTTACAAAAAATTTTTATAAGATGATATACTACAAAAATTATTTTTCTTTGACGAGTCAAAAAAAATATTATCGTGTGATACAAAAAAAAATTAAAATGGACATCGTATTTGGCTGTCTATTTCAGCGCAGTTCTGGGTAATCCAGTCGGCGAAAAGTAGACTTCGTTCCAAAGAACACGGTTGTCGGGTGTTTAGAGACAATTCACTGGTGGGGGGAAGTCAAATTCGACAACGGCCATTCTCGCCATGCCACCGACACGATACTGAGGGTTTAGTTATGAATAAAACGGGGTATAGTCGCGCGACGGGAATTTATACCCCGTTTATGATGACGTAACAGGTTGTTAAATTTTCTCGTGGCCATTATATCATTTTTGACGTCTCTTCGTGAAAAACCCTTAAAGAAGCTTTGGTGACTTCTACGTTTTGATCGGTGACGTATATAAATCACGCAATAATGTCCGCAAATGACGCTCGTTGTCGATTGAAGTCGCCGCTTGGTGGGCGTGATTTTTCTCGAATTTTGTTTTAAAAAAAGTTTAATGGCGGGCAAAATGGGCCGTAGCGCCAAAGAGTCAAAATACCAAGCCCGTTTTAATTTATCAAGGTAAATCGCGACCCAATGACTGCCCGGTTCATCGTGGGGGTCCAGATTTACAACCAGTGACGCTGGAAAACTATTAATCTTATCGGGTAGACAATCCGAGGCGAATACGTTCATAAAATTGCGCGTACGTCTCAAAATGTTTAAAATCTCGGATCCGCGCATAATCACACGTTTTCAATAGTAACGTTACGATCTTTGTCTACGCTAAAGCTGGCTTGAAATTCGGCGAAAACTACGCAGCTTAACGTTTGCGGGACTGGTTTTGCGAACGAAAGCTCCAAACGCATCTGGCCCTGTCTGGATGGACTCCAATAATGACTCTCACCCGCGCTATGGTCGTTTGAAATGTCGAAGACGTAAAAAGCGTAGCCCTGGGCATAATCTCCACGGGAAATATCGATCCCGGTGTTTCTATAATGAATTCCGCTACCCGTGAATAAAGTATGATAGGCTTGAATATATTGACCCGCGTCGTAATTTGGCGTAATAGGTTTCGAATCCACACCGTCAGAATCCACATAAAGAGCTAAACTCGATAAATCTTGATGTTCGAAAGCGTACGGGTTTTTTGCCAGGGTTCCATTGTAGGCTTCGTGATCCACCAGCGCGACAATCAAGCGAACCGGGAGGGTACCCAAATATACGTTGGGAATAACGGTTTTTCGGATATTCGAGTTGATGGTGAATATTTTAGTTTCGGTGCGTGTAAAAGCGTACTTTGCTGCTGCTCGTGCCAAGGCGTTTTCGTGAGCGATAAGTATTTTGGGTGCAATTTGTACTCGACGTACCAACAAGCTCGCGTCCGTAATGATAATTTTATAGTCAACCCCGGGCTTCGGCGTACCCATTAACGCAAAACTCGCTTTACTTCGCGATAGTTTAATACGTAAATCTACGCCATTAATTAAATATTTTTCGACATTGAGCGCGTCAAGAAACAGCGGACCAATTAAATCTATTTCTTTCGACTGATCCGTGAATCCTTTCCTCTGTTTAAAACCCTCGTTGGCCGTGACCGAATTCATTTCGCCGGGGGTATCCTTGTACCACAGCGCGCCTGTTAAATGGGACGCTTTGGCACCCTTGTCAAAATTTAACAACGTTTCAATGTACGCCCGATAAGCGTACGAACAAGCTGACGGAGACAGTAGGGTTCCGTTAAGGTAAACTTCCGCGTGATTAAATAGCGTGTGCAAAAAAATTATAACACCCCCCTACAACGTCCGACGGTAATAAACTTTTGCCAGCGTCATCGGCGACGATTTTAGCTTTAACAAGTAGGTACGTAAGCGGTAAATCAATGTACTCGTGCCCACTTCCAGGAATATTAAACTCGACGGTATCGCCTAGCAGCGACGAGATGGGTTTGAAGGTTGTCCATTTTCCTCCCTCAATTGACGTTTGGATAGGCGCGCTTTCAAAAATATCAAGTTCACTTTTTAACGCTTCGCAATGACCCATAATTTTAGGAGAAAATATCAACGACCTTTCTAGCTCGTTTCCTGCCTACTAATGATTTTTTTCCACCGCGTTTTGATCTTTTCTTAATTGTTTTAGTTTTGCGTTTACGTTTCCCAGTCCCGTATTGTTGTTTGAGATCATCGTACTTTTCTGTGAGGCGCCGTTTGGTAGCTTCACGTATGGATGACCCCGTCGATACATCAGCCAAAACTTGTTTTCCCGTGGAGAGGGCTTGGCCCCCCAAAAATTTCGCCCCCCGTAAAAGAAACGGTTTCGCTAGCTTGTACAAGCCGGAGAAGAAACTCCCAAACCCGCTTCCGAATTGCCCGTGCCCCCGCTGATACGGCGATCCTACGTATACTTGGGGGATAGCACCACCAGCCTGAGTGGCATAATATTTGGCGTACGGGCACTCTGCGCAGCGTCTTTTTTAAAGAACGTGTCTTAAGGGCATCTTGGACGCAAATGAAGTTTTACTGTTAGATTGCCAAACTCAAAAGGAGCTGGTTTCCCATAAACATCGCGTAGATCTATTTGGATAGTATCAAAGTATTTCTTCTCAATGGGCACGTAATGCGGCGAAATGTACGTTTTCTCGATATGAGTACCAAATCGGGCTGATTTGTCAACCGCTATTATTCTTAACAATTTGACGAGCGACGAGCCCACCACTTGATCAGCGACGATATCGGAATAAACGAAGATTTGGGGCGGAATGTGGAAATTTAAGTGAGCCGGGGTTTCGCTTCTACCCGCGATAGTTTTAGTTCTTTCAAATCCTAGCGTGTTGCTCAGTCCGTCACTCATAAATACGCCATAGGGGGTAATATTTTTTCCAACCAGCGCCACGTGTCCGTTCAGCGGATCGTGGGTAAGACACACATTAGCGGCGGTGCATAGCGCGGTGTCGTTTACTACTTTAAGTAAATGGTCTATACTCAAGTAATGCCCCGGAGGGATTTCTCGCATCGTCCCGACCATTTTAGGGTCAGCCTGTCCCCCATGCTGGGCGGGATTAACGCGGAAATAGACGTAATTGTCATAGGGCAACACGTTGTAAAACGAAAAGGGATACAATATTTCCACCAACGCAACTTTCCACCCCCCCTTTAATTCGATAGGTTCGGGTAATTTTATCGTGAAACAGGCTACCGTATTAATCGGAAATATCTCGAGATTTGAATTACTGGGTATCGTTAGGTAAAAGGCTTCGGACATCTTTAGCAGAAACCCAAGAATTGAATGTAGCCGGATACCCTAACCAGGAAACGAAATATTCGACTTTACCCTTTGAGCGTCGCTTCTTTAATACTTTGTCAATTGTATATTCTTCCGGTTTTATAACTCGTTGAATTTCTTTGAAATAAAAATATCCCGTGATGGGTTCGTCAGCCAAATCAACGAGCTTAAATTGAAGAGGTCTTTTAGTATTCTTGAAAACAACTTTAAATATTTCGGCGCTCCAATTTTGATCGCTGTATCCTTTTAAAAACGGTCGGGCAGTTCGGGTAATCCTTACGTAATCGCCGACTTTGATACGGCATTTTCGGGGCTTGAGGGCGGCTGGCTGAGACTGCCCTGGTTTGTAAATATTTCTATAAACTTGAAGAATATTTTTGTCGTTTACATCGAAGGGAGCCATTTTAATTGCAGTATGATAACTGGCGTTATACGAATGAATTAAATTGGGTAGCTCATCGAGATAGCGTCGCGTGTTTTTATGAGTAAAAAAACGATACATGCGCTGTTTCAGGGTCCTATTAAAACGCTCTACCATCGCGGCTTTAACGTCACTATTTTCGGAATGGTAATGTCTAATGCCCTCCTCTTTTAGGAGTTTTAAAACAGTCGAATTAACGTACTCCAACCCTCGGTCGAACTGTATAGCGCGGGGCTTGCCCCGCTCTTTAAAAATTATTTTCAGGGCGCGGGCAACCTCAGCGCCGGTCTTACGTTTTAGGGGGACGGCAAATGCCACTCTCGAAAAGCAATCTATACAAGTAAGAATAAATGTGTACCCTGAATTGTCGCTCGCTAAAGAGCGCATATCTGCCAAATCAGTCTGACAGAGGTCTAGTCTGTTTCCTACACGAATCTTTCGTCGTTGGAATTTTCGAATAACTGGTCTATGTAACGTATAGGCGTCGTGAGTTTGCAAAAACGTTTCAACATTCTCCCTAGATATTCCAAGCTCTTTGACAGAATCGTATAATTTTTCAACACCCCCGTAGCTAGCTGGATTACGAGAATCGAAATGTATTTTTTCGAGTCTAGTCGTTACGTTTATCGGTAACTCTCCCATTTCAAAATTTTGGCACTCGGCGTTTTTTTTTTTTTTTTTTTTACGTAAACGGTTCTTAATAGTAGGCGACCAAAGTTTCGGTGACTGTCGAGGTGTCGCGAAAGAATTAGGCCCGACCGCTGACGACAAAGTTTTCTTTCGTTTGGAGGATGCGAGCGAAAGATGGGGGCCCGGGGGTGCGGAAGCTGTTACGAACGAAGTAGACGGTAATGGGGTGGTGGTGGTGGGGAGGGCTTGAGGGGTGATTTTCCGTAGTTTACCCACCAGGTTATTAAATTTTGACCAACTCTGGGGTCTCGGCGCGTGGGGACTTATTAGGTAATATACAAAATCAACAATATCAGAATCCGTTTGTATTTCACCGTCTAATAAAATCTGCCCCTGGCTGTCCCACCGCAGTGGCTCTCTTAAATCCTGACTGCAAAGCCTCCTCGTGGCGAGAGCCGGGCAACGTATGGCTAATAACCTGCGGCTGATTTGCACAGGTATCACTGTCCCTATCCGGATTGTCCTTAATGGGGTCACTGGTGTCGTTCGCGGCTGCCGGGCCTGATTTCTGGGCTTGCGCGCCAGTTCGCATCGCCCCCTTCGCCGCCTGCCGGAGGGGGGACGGGTGTGTTCGTGGTTGCTGGGCTCGGATTTTGGGTTCGCGCGATGGTTCGCTCCATACCTGTCATTTGATAACCTTATCGGGGATGGTAATTGCAGTGAATGAGAAAGTCTCTCTAGCCCTCAGCTGTGCGAGGATGGGTTCTCGGGCAGGCCCATGGTGTCGCCTTTTGTTGGGCCGTGATGAGGGCGTTTGTTTGCCATATGTGAGCCGGTTTTTATAGCTGTCTCACTGGCCGAACGTTGTTTCGCAAAGCGCATTTTTGTCCGGACCTGGTTGAGTGTTGTGGGCCGCCGTAGTGCCTAGCGGAACGGCGGGGTACAAATACATAACTTCATGTCCCACCGCAGTCGACCGCTGTCCGAAATCAAATGATTAAATATAGCTCGGGCGCTCGCTCTGTATCCTAGCGGGAACAGATTGATTAATGTTTCGTAACTGGGGTTATCGTTATTTTCAATCGGTTTATTTCGAGCGTGCTTTTTTAATAGCATCTCTTCGTATATCTTCCACTTGGTTCGGTCATCGAGCGCTTCGCTTTTTAAAATATCCGCCATTTCCGTGTCAATATCCGGTTTGAGTTGTGGGAGTGGCGTAATCGGCGCTAAAGTCATCTTTTTCGAGTATCTTAACATTTTTTATGTTCAACCTGTTAGGGCTCCCACGAGCGACGACACAATAGGCAGAAGAAACGAGAAAAATCCGGCACCTTTTTGATTTAATAATATTCGTTTTTTAGTTTGCCAGCCCAATTTTTTCTGGGCAATTTTGCGTAACGTTTTACGGTGTATTTTTAATCGTAGTTTTTGCCTCGTGGTTAGACGTATATTCCCTATAAGCGTATTATACACGCAATCAGATATCGCTTCGATCAACGCTTTATTGGCGTTAATTTAAATATTACGTCTCTTAACGCCCTTTAATTTGCCGATCGATTCGAGCAGTTGTTTTTGCGAACTGACTCGTCGAGACATTGTACATCGAATGAATTTGACTCGCGGTGTGTGTGTGTGGTAACTAACCACCCTCGGAAAAGTATTATTTCGGGATGTATACCGAGACTTGCTCGCCGGGGAAAATATTAGTTCTGATCCGATGTGAGTCGGGGCAATCTTTCTGAAGGTCGATCAATACGTAAGAGTTTGGTTCCTTAGTCGCGTCAGAAATCGCTTCGATAACAAAGTTGGAGTTATAAGGGGCCATTTGGCGCGCCAAGCAATTAATCTGTGTTTTGTCCCGTACATTTTTCGTTAAAAGTATGTAGTGCGCATTGAGGGAAATTTCGCGACACCCGCGACCCTGATGAAATAAATTTTGACTTATGTAGATAAAGCTAACATTACGATGATGCGAGACTTTGGTGAACAACTGGGCAACTTCTCCTTTTTGACCCGCCCCCATTAAATCGTCTAAAACGGCCAGTATCCGTTTCGAGCCGTCAAATAAGTCAGGATCGGGTAAACCCTTATGAAATATAACGCTATATTTTTTAAGTTTATCGTATCCTGGCTGATCCTCGCCGTAAAACCAGTGGATTTCTTCAATTTGAGGTTCAAACATTTGTTTTAAATGTTTAATCAGTTTTTCTACGAAATATGTCTTACCACTTTGGCTAGGCCCGCAAAGTATGATGTTACAACTGTGATAAAAAGGGTACATTATCACCGCGTAGCTGAAACCAGAATGAAATAAAATGGACATTTTGTTTTTATATATAATATTTTTTATTTTTGACAATAACAAAACACGTTTTCCCGTGACACACCCCCTTGCCACGTGGATAGCGGCCGGCGCGCTAGAGACACCCCCCCCCCTCGTGACCCCAGACGCGCGCGGATAGCGGATCGAGAGAGAGAACGCGCGCGAGCCTCTCTCTCTCTCTCTCTCTCGTACGCCGAGACGGCGACTCGCGGAGACCGGCGCCTCTCGACCCGCGGTTCGCCCGCATAAGAGCGAAGGTTTTTTTTTAAGCGCGTATTTTATATCCGAATGGAACTGTTCGGTAATTCGATAAAACCCGAACTTTGTCCATTACGAGTCTATACGCTTTTTCCAAGTCGACGCTAACGAGCGTATGATCCGGAAGTCGACGTATTTGTTTGGTTAGAGGCACGGCAAACGCCGCCGGTATTTCAGTTTCTTCGTCAGTCACTCCTAGCATAGCTTTTAAATTTTCGCCGTTAATGATATGCTGATTACCGACATTAATTCTAAATCCTTTCACTTTCGTAACGTTAAATTTTTCGCCCGTATCAGGATTTTTCACCCAAAACGAGTAATTTTTTGGCCCGCCATACGCGGCTTCGTAAATAAACGAATTTTTTCCATAAACGGATAACTCGCTGACCATATCGCCCAAATAATGGCCCATAGTTATAAGGGGTTGTTTCGAGACGTACTGGAGGGCGTCAGTGTCCAAATATAACGCGTTCTCTCCGACTATTTCAAGATATTTTAATAAAACTAATCTCGCTTGACAGGTTGTATAAGCGGCAATTACGCAATTTGTATGTTTTAGAGGGATTTCCGCTTCCTTGATGGGGGCTGATTTCACTAGAAGAGTCGTATCGTTGACTGTCAAAACCGATTTTACGTTGATTTCCGGATTTGATAGCAGTTCAAAGAACACTTTGGGTTCGCGAACGATTTCAGTTTTGGTCACAATGGATCGCTGACCGAGTTTTCTGAAAAAAAATCTCGTTTTAATATCTATCACGCTACCCAATATGATTTATAAGCTAATAAAATCCATACAGACCCCCACATGGAATTTAACATTAGTTTCGAGATGGCTCGAAGTCCTTCGTTTTTGGAGACATTGGTAGGGTCCAATTTGACCCCTTCATGACGTTCGAAAGCCGCAATGTATTCGGCCCTGGCTTCGGGGGTCTGACAATCTGACGGCCAGCCGCTCGCCTCCACCTTGGTTTTTAGGAAACAGTCAACGTAGTCTCGAAAAATCCCGCCGCTGTCCGTTGCAGGATCGTACTGCGTCACCCTGTATGACCAGGCCTCGATTTTTTTGTAATATTGTATCCGCGATTTACCGCCCATCTTAATTCGTCGATTACCCAAACGCCTTTAAGCATTCTTTCGTCGTCAGAATGCTCGCAGTCACCCTGGTACCGTAAATCGGCGCACGTCCGGCATAGGGTAAACGTTAACTTCTTGTTAACGGTCCGATACGGAAGAATAGGATGGAATAAATTGGTTGGCGGGAGCACGTTACATAACAATAATCCCTTAAAATCGTCAATGGCTGGAATATCGGTACCGAGCAGAATTGTCGGATGACCAACGGGTACTTTGCCGCTATAAAAGGGAAAACACACTTAAATATTTGTTTTCGTTATATATATATTTCGATATAATACCGTTTGTTTATAAAAGGGTACAGGCTGCAAATGTCCACATAGAAAATTTTATCGTCGGTCCCTTCAACATTACAGTACGTTCGTAAGGCTGATACTCTGCCCCCGAAAAAAGCGGCTCGGGGGTCTAAACGTTCAGTTAAAGTTTCCGAAAAATTAGAATTTTTTAAAAATTCATTTATGGCTGGATTTTGTTGTTTTTCAAGCACCCAATCGCACCCCCATTGTTGAATGACGGTATAACCCATTTCTTTAAGTTTATTGGTTGTCCGCATCGTGTTGGAAAATCGTGTATTAAGGGTATCGCTCGCGTTAGCGTATAAGGGCTGGTTCCTATTTACAGAGTCCCCGAAGCAAGTCCTACATCCGTGAAACCTTTAATGAAAAAGAAACCTGTTTATATTTTGTCTCTTCGAACTTTTTAAAATAATACTTACCAACAGCAATGATATTGTAGAGCGTTTTTCTCACCGATTAGACCATCAATTTTAATTTTTCCAGCACGCGGTTCTCGCCCATTCAGCGTTGATACGATGGTAACATTCCGGACATGCGCTTCCCAAGCCAGCCACTCTAAAGCCTCGGTGGATTGAGGCTCGGATAACCGATACAAATTAGCCGGTATTATGCCAATCGTTTCTGGCTCCAAAAAAATTTTCCTTAGCACGTAACTACACACTGACGCGATAGTTACGCCCACGCTAAACGGATTAACTTCGCACAAGTCTTGAAATAGTTTCATAAACTTTAAACAACCCTTAGCTAATATGTGGGTATCTCTAGAACAATAGAGTTTTAACGTTTCGAGGTAATTAAATCCCGAACTCTTTTCGGTTTCGAGAGCGTACCATTTGTTAAAACTTTCGCGGTCTTTCGCCGTGAAATATTGGGCACCGTAAGCTTCCAAGGGGGCAGCGAGTTCTCCGAGACGTAGTTTGTTTGTTCGGGTTTGTAAATGTCAAAATTATTATCAACTACGTTGAATAGAAAATGAGGGAAAAAATCTTTCGTATATTCGCGGCCCAGCTCGAACGTATCCGCGAATTTCGACAGAGGAATGGGTATATAATTATACGAATCCGATAGAGTTAAATTGTGTAGTTTCAGTTGCAAGATGCGAGTTCCATTTATTATCGGGTCAGGCTCAAACGAGTCGGCACTCTCCATTATAACCTGTAATAGGAGTTGCGTATCATAATTACTAGCATTATGTCCAAGCGCGGTCACTCTTCTTATCCGAGCCAGTGTTCTTAAATATTCGAAAAACTTTCGCGCGGAATCTGAACCCAGAAATTGTCGTTGGCGAACACCGCAAAATTTACAGGCTACGTCGGGTGTATCAACGCACGCGCCACAATAAGTTTCCGACACGCATAAAATGGGTTGATGAATATAACAGTTTTTCTTATCGGGGTGCCGTTTGGTTTGGACCGTTTCAAAATCGTAAAATATCCACATTTGCGTAGGCTGACCGTTGGAATCGAAACGGGCTGGGGGGTGTCGCGGGTCTTTTATTACTTGGATGTAACATTGATGTCCCGAGGGGGAAAACTTACGACAAACTGTACAATACTGTTCGTTACAAGAATGCCGCTGGCCGTCGCGTTTAGTCAAATCGATTAGAATCGAACATTCCGTGCAATGAAATAAATTTTGGCACAATGATAATTTATCGCCGGTTAATTTTATTTTATGATGCGCGTAGCAATCGACACCCGTAAACTTACGTAAACAGTCGGTACATTTTATTATATCTCCGGTACATTTTATGGCCCTGCAGCACGCGAAACAATAGTCTGAACTCGCGTGGGTGCTATCTCGCCTGTACCCCTCTAGACACTTTGAACAAAACTTTTCTTTCCCGAATAAGGGAGCCAGCTTTTTAACTAGATTGAAATGCGCCCCCTCGTTTAAAAGTACAATACGTTTTTTATCCATACCTCCCCGTATTCTAGAATCGTACACCAAGGTCGGCCAGCTGTTTTTAATTTGATAGATTAAAATATCGTATTCTTTCAGATACGTTCTAAATTTTCTAATTGACTCGGGCGACGCGCATTCTTTATTAGGTCGGACACCCGATTTGGAGCATAGGAGGAGCGCCTCGGCTCGCTGAGCCAGATTGTTTTCTTTGGTATGCGACAAAGTTTCATAGACCGTTTTTAGTCTTTTGTTTTCGGGCTCGTTCTGATATTTACACAGCGCCACACCGACGCAAAGAGCTCTAGCGAGACAGATTGAGTCGCTGTTCGCAATACGGACAATTGATTGTCTAATTCTAGAAAACATGGCAAATGTCTCTAGTCGTTTCCGTTTTGCCCAGCCCCCGCCTTGGGGTAACCGGACAATGGAAAAAGTTAAATTAACGGGTGCCAGGAAAAACGCTTCTTCCTCATCTGAATATATAGATTCTGAAATCTCGTCGAGAAGGGCCTCGATATCAATTTGGTTACGCCTCCTAAATGAAATGGTTATATCGGGATGCGCCGCACCCAGCGCCGAGCTACGGATTACTAGTTGTACCATGTCAGCGGGGTTTACATCGCGTAATACCCTTTCAGTGACCCTGGCAAGCCCTTCCGCTATATTATTAGATATTTCAGGTTCCAATTCAATTCCCGTCATATTGAAGTTCGGGAACTGTTTTTCATTCTGACCCAAAATTACGCAATTCGGGTCCTCAAATTCAATATACCCTACAATTGGGAAATTTCCCTCCTCCTCCTCCCCGTAACCGCTTTGGTTAAGTAGTTCGTTGAAATAGTCGTCCACCATTTCGACGGATTCACGCGGTTCGGGGTCTCCAGCATCATCGACCGTGACAATTTCAGGGGTGTCTATAAAAAACAAATATATTTTTTAATTTCTTATATATTTTTGATACGCGGTACGAGAGAAAAAAACTTACTCTTCAGGTAGTCCAACACAGGTTCGTCATATTCGGCACCCAACATAGCATCCCACTCGAGTTCGAGTAATTCTTTTTCCCTCTTTTTATATCTAGCTTCAATAATTTCGCCTAACCGATCCGGTAATGCTTGATTAAATAATCGGAGTTCGGCTACCGTTTGGCACGCTTCTGGAACGTGGGGGATAGATTGAACAGTTTCAAAAATTTCAATAACCGTCAAAATTAATTTAAAACTCAGACGGCTAAAGATTGCGGGTAACTTATTTGGTGCAAACCCCGGCTCTAAATTTAAAAATAAACATATTCCGTAATAAAATTGCAGCAGTTGGGGTACGGACCAGGGTCTATTTACCTCCAAATCGTCTAGAAACCAACATAAGCTTTCGCTATCCATTTTTTCTAGGCGCTAAGAAAACGACTTCCAACTTGAGAATTCCGCTGATTAGTGAAGTTTCTTTGACCGATCGGGCTCTATTTATACGTATCTTTTGAGGCTGTATAAAAATAATATCACGTCGTTAAGTCGAAACTCTATTATATAAAACTCGATTGTTTTCTAAAAGATGGGCCCACTGTTTTTTTAAGCCTATAAATTTAAGGATGGTTAGTGATCAATGGCTACTTTAATGATAGCCCCGTAAATTTGGTGGCTGTTCATCCTTTTATCGCTGACAAAAGTTGTTTTTCAAAAGAGCCCTCGAAAACTCTTTTGACTATTTTGACAAAGCTGGGTGAATATACGAAAAAAACTTTTTGACGGTGCCCTTCTTGTTCTCCGAGCGGCCCAATTTTTTTACGAGCCGCTGTTTTATTAGACACCAAACACTTAGGGTGGAATCCTTTGGACCCACGCCGCTCGAGTCCTAA